>NW_024064782.1:15707-91219 GCF_009727055.1 Benincasa hispida | reverse complement strand
AAAAAAAAAAAAAAATGTAAAACAACATTCTGTTTAAATCTCGCTAGGTTCGCTCTCACTGGCATCGCTCTCGCTAGAACGGCTCTCGCTGGTATCACTCTTACTGGCATCGCTCTCTCCGGTGTCGCTCTCTTCGATGTCGCTCTCTCTGGTGTCTCTCTCCCTTATCTCCCTCACATTCTCTCTTTTTACTCATCTTCAACCACATAACACATCAAAAACCAGAAAAAAAAAAACCATAGGTTCACTTATCTCGCTCACATTCGCTCTCTCCGGTGTCACTCTACCGATTTCACTCTCACTTATCTCGCTCACAAAATCTTTCTACTCGTCTTCAACCATAGAACACATACAAAACCAAAAAAACAAACAAAAAAACCATATTGAAAGATTTACCAATAAGATTCGATTGCAAGCCGGAAGTAGAATCGTTTGCAAGCCGGAAATAGTTTTTTCGTTTATGAGCGATACAAAGTCATTAGCCTTGGAAAATTTGAATGAAGAATAGTTTAGTTTTGGTGGGTTCTCAGTAAAAAGGTAAGAAGACGAAGTAAGGGCAATTTACGTAATTTGGTATGGTGATGATGTCAGCAGAGGGTCAATTGACATTATTTTTTAAAAATGAGTTATTTGACATTTTGGGCCCAATTTTTGGGTCATCCGTACAGATTTTTCAGTTTTTGTTCTTTAAACCAAATTCAAAAGGCAAATCGAATCCTTGTTTGTCCCAACAATAATAGCAAGCCAATAAGGATAATTTTGGGTCTAAGTACAAGAAATAAAATTATCAGACACATAGGCTGCACTACATTTCCTAGGGACAAATCGAACGCCCATAATTCTACGTTTGAACAAAAGATTATATAAGTCTAAACATAAATAACTCAAAAATGAGAGTGAGCAAAATTAAATGAATGAAGCTTCTTAACCACAACTTCAACATCATGTTTGATCCACAGAGGTGAAATACCCATTTCTTTCGCCATCTTCAAACCCACCAACCAAGCCAAGGCTTCATCTACCTCCACTGACAATGGAAAAAGTAGTTCATCTATTCAATATTGGTCAAGAAAAATGGGGGCATATAAACAATATTGGAGAAAAAAAAAGAAACACGAAAGTAAAATAAAAATAAAAATAATTTTGAACTGCCTAAGATTAGGCTGAAAGGCATAGTCGATGGACAACCAAGTTGTTGGGTTAATTCATTATTTTACAAGCCTAAAAACTATTACACTAAAGCCCAAAGCAACTAACAGAGATAAGATTTACAAAGGGAAAAGTTGGGTAAAGAACTTGCTGTGAATAAGCCACGATCCCTGCACAATATTCACACGTGTAAGGTGAAGATGATGCCCTTAGTTGATCAGAATGAGGGATTCCCCACTACAAGAATTATGGGCTTTAGTGTCTATTTAAAACCGACATTGAAGAGGGTGTACAATGTCGGTTTAAAAACGACATTAAAGGGATTTAATAATACATTAAAGCCTAGAAATATTGTCCATTTTTTCAATTATTGTCCGTTTTTTGTAAATACCATTTCCCTTTTTTCAATTATTGTCTAGAATTATTGTCCGTGTATTCGATACAATTATTGTCCATCCATTTTTAATGTCGGTCACAAAGTTAAAAACGACATGTCCCTAAAACCAAGGTAATCAACTTGTACATGCACAAAATAAATTCTTAATTGCTTTCACAAATTCATAATAATAAGTTACGAAAGAGGAATTGGAGATGATAATTTAACTTTAAAATCAAGGTAATCAACAAATTACAAAAACTCATAAGCGTTACATAGAAAAATTAAAATTTTGATCTAAACAAGAGCGAAAACTTACTTTTAAACTATAAAATACAAACTAAAACTTGTAAACATCCCCCCTCCCCCAAAAAACAAAAAAAACAAAAAAAAACAAAACAAAAGTGCACACTTGTTCTGCAGACTAGGTCTCTGTTGGGATTGGTGTCCTCATTCTTCCGGAGTCTCGTAATTTGTAAACATTGTACATATTGTTATGAAAAAAATAAGATTTATTTTATTTGCATTTACTTATATCCAATAAACAGAGATCCATGGTTATTGTATGTAAACTTATGCATGTATAGAGATATACAAGTGAATCATGCCTTAAGTAATAACCTAAAAGGTCTGTAGTATAAGTATAAAGGAGGGATACCTTATCCTAGTGATACTACGGATACGGTCCGCTTTGTAGAGCCTTACATGTGTTGTGAACAACTATAGATGGTCTGATCTTGACCATTCATGTGGAGACATGCGAGCGGGGGTGTCCTCACTACAAGAATTTTGGCCTTTAATGTCGGTTGAAAAAAGTGAAATGGGATGTATAATGTCGGCTTTGTTTTTTTTTTTTAAAAAAAAAGTGAATCTTTAATGTTGGTTTTAGACCGATATTGTAGGGGTACCTAACCGACATTAAAGACCAGCTTAATTTTTTCCACTTCACTCTCCCCTTATTTTCTATTTTCCCCTCTCATTCTCACACTTCCCTCTTTAGACCCTTTTCTTTTTCACGTCTCTCTTCTAAACCCTTGCCAATAGGTAGCGTAACTCGCGCCGTCGCACCCAGTCGTCCGTAACTGAAGTCCAGATCTGAAGTCGCCCAAATCCATGTGCCACCGTTTGACGTTCGATCTGAAGTTTAGATCTGAAGATTTGAAGTTTGTCATTTTTCGTTCGTTGTTCGTCCAGATCAGTAAGCTCTTCTTCTCTTTCCTCTGTTAAACTCACAGTAATTTTTGTTCTTATGTTATGTCTCTCAAATGTTTGTGTAAATGTCTCAATATCACGCCTCTCAACTTTCCTCTCAGCGCTAGACGATTGTGTAGATATGCATGGGCGCTGGACAATCGTATAGTAGATGCGCGGGTGCTGGACGATCGTGTAGATGGGCGCTGGACAATCATCGATCCTGTATGCGGGCACTGGATACTTTATTAGCAGATGCGCGAGCGCTGACGATCGTATAGGTGGGTGCTGAACGATCGTTGATCGTGTAGGCGGGCGCTGGATGATCGTATAGCAGATGCACGATACTAAGCGATAGACTACACGATGGCACTACGCGATAGGCATGAGTGCTGTGCTAGACGATGAGCAGACGCGTTGATCCGGTGCCGCCGTTCGTGTTTGATCTGAAGTCGAGATCTGAAGATCTGAAGTTCAGCGTTCTTCATTCGTCCAGATCAGTATGCTCTTCTTTTCTTTCCTCACTTAAACTCACAGCATTTTTTGCTCTTATGTTACACCTTTCAACTGTTTGGTAAATGTCTCAATGAAAACCAGTTGCGATTTCACTTCAATATGTCTCTCTGCTCCTAGATTTTGGGCCTACTTTTTATGTGTCTATAGCCTTTCAAATTTGATTTGATTAATGGTTTTATTGTATATGATACATTTTTTGAAGTATTGTCAAGAGTTGCTCCTGCGTTGGGTATGCTGAGCAAGAGCAGTGAAAGCAAAAGGTTGAGTGCAAGGCGCTGGGTAGACAATCGTGTAGAAAATGGGTAGCGCTACACGATGAGGTAGGCGATCGTGTAGGAAAGCGTTGGACGATCGTGTAACAATGTAGGGAGCTAAACGATGAGGTAGACGATCGTTATAGCAGATGCACGAAGCTAAGCGATGTGCTAGACGATCGTGTAGATATGCGCGGGTGCTGAACAATCGTATAAAAGATCGCGGGTGCTAAGCGATAGACAACACGATGGCGCTACGCAATGGACATGAGCGCTAGACGATGAGTGGACGTGCTACACGATAGGCGAAATGCTAAGTGATAGGCGACGACGTTAAGCGATAGGTGAATGCGTTAGGCGATAAGGCGTCAGGGCTAAATGATGGAGGTAAACGATGGGCGCGGTAGCTAAACAATAGCCTATGCGCGAGATCGTTTACTAACGATTGAGCTACACGATGGGCCACTGAAGCTAAGCGATAGATGCATGAACTAAACAATTGATTGGCTGAGAACATGTGCAATTTGCTAATTAAATACACTAAAAAAATGTTTGACTCACAGTTTTAATAAGTTTTAGTTGATGACTCACAGTTTTAAAAAGAAGATTCTCTCATTTATTCAACTATTGAGTTTTCTTGTTTTGCAGGTGCAACAAAGGAGTAAGTAAAGATTTGGTATCGCAACCTCTTTATGCTTTTTCTTGGGGAACTCTAGTAAAGAATTTTTCCTTGAATGTACCATTATACACATTTCCAATAAACACGGTTAGTTGAATATGAATTCTGATCACATTTTCACTTTCAATCCTTTGTCTTAAACCTTTTTTGTTTGTGATCCTTTGAACAACAGTAGTCAAACAAATATGCCTATAACCAAACACTACTGAAGCTGAAGGGGTCTGTTCAAGAAGAATTATGAAGGGATTCATACTTACCAAGTGGAGAGGGACAGTAAACTCATAATGTTTGTATTACTTGTAATTTGTGTTTTCAAGGGCTGAATTATTGTACGGCCTTTTAAATTATAATTTTATAGCAGAATTTATTAAACGTAATAGATTTGCAATCCATACATAAATAATATGTCATAGCCATAGCATTTGATGATGATGTGTCATGTTATACTTTTTTTACCAAAAAATGGATTCGGCAACGAAATTTTAAAAAAAAAACAGATAGATTCGGGCTTCAATGTCGGTTAAGAATTTTATTTTAAAAAAACACAGGCTTTAATGTCGGTTGCAACCGACATTAAAGACCTTTAATGTCAGTTGGAAATTTCAATGAAGACCTTTAATGTCGGTTGCAACCGATATTGAAGGTTGTATTATTGAAGCCCTTTAATATTCGTTTAAAACCGACATTAAAGGCAACCAACATTAAATGGCTTTAATAACACTATCTTTAATGTCGGTTTTCAATTGACATTAAAGCCCAAGTTTCTTCTAGTGCCTATACAAAGAGTTTGTATAAGACCGGAACACGAGATGATTCTTCTCTTTATATAACGCTGTTGATACTTGAGATTTACATCTTACCTAAATGACCATAGGTGACATGACCTTAATCCTGAGTGTTTTGGGAACTCCTGTATTTGAAGGTGGTCCTCTGACTAGTATGGGTGAGAGTGGTCAGATTGTCAACTCAACAAGCCTACCTTTTTGGGGATTTGTTTGATTGGGGTGCTGGGAACTTAGTTACACAAGATGGAATTCACTTCTTCCCCAAAGCAGGGGTAAGTAGATAGATTTCTTCCTTAAGGGCTGATTACGGGTCTTGAACATAATGGTCACATGCTTTCTTTGGAAGAGACGACTCTGTCATAGTAAGACTATGACTTATGTTCATTAGATGTAACTATAGGGGCAAAACGGTAAATTGGCCCAACTGAATTTACAAGCGATCTGTGAAGGGTTATCGTACTGTTGATTGGTTGATATGGACACAGAAATATATCTATAGTGAGGAGAGTGCAGCTGTCGGTCTTTAGTGGAGTACCTGGCAATTAACGGATGGTGGATCCCGTGACTAAAGAGTTTAGTTAGTTATTCATGTACCGTTGGAGCTTTAAGCTACAGGTCCATAAAGTTCCCTTGGTAGCTCAATGAATTCAAGTTGAGAATTAGTTCTTGGGGTTGGTTTGAAATGTTCAAATTGACAAGAGAAAATTCAATTATATATTATATAATTGGTATGATATATGAGATACATCAAGTGGAGGATTAATGTAAATACGATTTACATTAAGTACCATAAAATAGAAAAAGAACTATGGTTTATATGTTTCATGAGATGAAATATTAAAACTATAGGTTATAAATATAATATGGTAAGTTGGTTATCATATTTATTTATAATAATATTAATTATTTGATGATTATCTTTTTTTCTCTAATAACCAATTGAATGGGAGGTTATTGGTGGGTTTACGGTAACCGTGAGATAAAAAGAAAAATGTTTTCCTGAATTTAGAGAGTTTCCATTTTCGAAAAGAACTCACGGATATGCTATCAAGTGAAAGTGTTTGACTAAGCGATAGGTCACCGAGACTAAATGATCGTGCATTATTGACTATACGATAGTTCATTCATCTGATTGTAGCTAAACAATCGCATGGCATTGTTTATAGGCTGCCATTTACTACACAATCGAGCATTCGTTTATACGATAGACAACTTCCTATCTCCCACTTGCTCGATCATTTACACGATTATTGTCCTCCAGTCTCTTCCTCTAACCAAGTCCATACATAGCCCACAACTCTTGGATTCTCACACCGATAATACCAAGGTAACCATTGTGGTGGTATCCTCACTCAACTCGATTGATTTTGAGGATCTGAAGGCCGTTCGTTGGGTTTGTGGTTGTTGTGTTCGTTGTGTTCGTGTTGTGCACTGATGGATTTTTTGCATTGTGTTTAAATGTTAAATGCGTTTGTGGATGGTTGTTAATGAATGTTTACAAAAGAATTGCCTTTATTCAAAGTTTTCTTTATAATTACAAATTGTTAATTTGTAAGGGCCCTTGCGTTTTTGGGCATAACAAGCAATTGAGTCTGTAATTCAAAGTGTTTGAGTTTGTTGAGTCGTTCGTGATGAAGTTTCGAAGCATAAAGATGTAGTTCTTAGCGAGGAAGAAGACCAAAATTTGGTCGTATCATGTAGTCTCAGGTAAAGATCGTTAGGATTTGGCTAAATGATCGTGTAGAAATTTTAATGTTAAATGATGGGGTAAAGTGTTTGCTCTATCGCGTAGCGTTGGTTGCCAATCATGTGGACGCTGAAGGTAGACGATCGTATAGAGCATTTGATGCTCATCGTTTAATAAAAGACGTGTGCTGATAAAGGGAACTATCTCAACTATCTCAATAACGTATGAGAACCCCCCCCCCCCCGTTCTAGATGAACCCCCACAACGATAATTAAAATAACCCTCAATAAACAAAATGATAACAACCCCAAGAAAGCTAAACAGATTTAGCTTGGAAGATTGATCGATGATCAAGAAGAAAGGAGAACTTGTTCCTAACTTCAAGATTTTGAACTCTCCACAATCTAATTGATCAAACTAGATTGAAATTTCTAATGCATGCATTATAAACACAAGAATACAAAGAAAAAGCATAAAGCTTGAGAGAATAAACTCTAATGAAATTTCATTCAAATTCAAAGTGTTGTTCTAAATATGGAGATTACAGCCCTATTTAAACTAATTGAATAGACACCATGAAAGGGTGTAACCTTTCACCTATATTGGCTACATTCAGTTAATACCCTTTCAACTACTCTAATAAATGTAAATTCAAAATATTAATTAAATACATGAGATGTTAATAATGTAAATGAATCTGAACTTTTAGATTCATGATGCCTTTTGGATGACCAAATGACTCTTGGAGCTTCAATACTTACAACTCTTCACCATTGGCTGGAAATTTATCTTCAAAACAAGCATTTAATCCCTCTAGAGTCTTTTAGCTCTAGCTTATCATTAGTTTATAGGGCATAATGATTGCCTCATGATTAGATTGACTTGGAAAGCTCTCCCATGGATTTTCAGCATGAGCTTCAATTGAGCTGGATTGAGCTTATTGAGCTTCATTTGTCTCTTGTAACACGATATGATGGTCAGCTTCTTATCATTCTCCCCTTCTTCAAGAAGATTCGTCCCCAAATCTTAAGGATGTCGCAGCTTTACAGTCATCTTCTTGAGCCCTTGGATTTCACAACTTTTCTCAAAGCTTAAATTTGAATACATCAAATAACAAAATGTTAGAGATAAAGACACGATCTATAAACCAACAAAAGACAATAACACAAAACAAACAACAAAATTGACACTTTTTGTTTTGTTTTGTTTTGTTTTTTTACAGAATCTGTCAAGTTGAATATAAAACAAAATATTGACATTGCAACAACGGAAACATATATCTGATCTAGAGCCCAAACTCTAATACCAAAATGTTAAAGAGAACTACCTTAATCATGTATGAGAATTCCCCCCCCCCCCCTTTATTCTAGGTGAACCTCCACAACGATAATAAGAATAACCCTCAATAAACAAAATGATAACAACCCCAATAAAGCTAAACAGATTTGGCTTGAAAGATTGATCGAGGATCAAGAAGAAAGAAGAACTTGTTCCTAACTTCAAGATTTTGTAACTCTCCACAATCTAATTGATCAAACTAGATTGAAAGTTCTAATACATGCATTCTAAACACAAGAATACAAAGAAAAAAGCATAAAGCTTGAGAGAATAAACTCTAATGGAATTTCATTCAAATTCAAAGTGTTGTTCTAAATGTGGAGATTACAGCCTTATCTAAACTAATTGATTAGACACCATGAAAAGGTGCAACCTTTCACCTATATTGGCTATATTCATCTAATACCCTTTCAACTACTCTAATAAATGTAAATTCATAACATTAATTAAATACATGGGATGTTAATAATGTAAATGAATATGAACTTTTAGATTCATGATGCCTTTTGGATGACCAAATGACTTTTGGAGCTTCAATGGTTGCAACTCTTCACCATTGGCTGGAAACTTATCTTCAAAGCAAACATTTAATCCTTCTAGAAGTCTTTTAGCTCTAGCTCATCATTGGTTTATAGGGCATAATGATTGCCTCATGATTAGATTGACTTGGAAAGCTCTCTCATGGATTTTCAGCATGAGCTTCGATTGAGCTTGTTGAGCTTCATTTTTCTTTTGTAACACTTCGTGTTAGCCTATAATGGTCAGTTTCTTATCAGCGCACTAAATGATCGTGTAGTTAGCATGCCTCATCGCATAGTCATTGACTGCACGATCACGTGGTATACGATACCTTCGCGCTTGCTCAACAATCGTTTAGACGATTGTGCTTCACCGCATCGTTGCCATTTAGTCATTCGCATAAGGGTTGCGTTGTACATTGCACGCTGCACGATCACGTACCTCATGCTTCATCACATAGTCAAGCTACACGATCGCTGTTAAACAATCATTTAGCTCAGGAAGCGTTGGCAAACGATTGAGTAAAGCGTTTACTCTTTCGTGTAGGCGATCACTTGGAGTTGGTACACGATTAAAGGAGATGCGTTTCTTCGCCCGAATGGTTCAAGACTCGATTCGCCTGTTTAAGCTGGAGACTCATTGCTATTTGTAATAATTAGCTTTGGTTTTGTGAATTTAGAGGCTAATTATCCCGGTTCATCATCTTTTATTTAATATACATGAGATGTATGTTGGTTTATATGCCATAGTGTATGACATATAGATTTAAAACATACCTTAGGTTGTGCAATTATTCATGCATCATATATTATAAGTGTTATAATATAGTCTTTGGCATGATGAAATTACAAGAGAGCATGTGCATGCATCATAAAATATAACTGTTATATTTATGCATGCAGTAAGAATATTCATGCATCATCTTTATATTATAAGCGATATAGTATAAAGGCGAATGGAAGCATGTTTGCTTGATTCATTGCTTGGTTGTATAAGTGTTATATAAAAGTAGCAATGAATTAACAATGCATGGAGCATGACACTTAGGCTTATTTATAAAAGTTATGAATGCCTTGCATGTGTTTGCTTCGCGTTGTGGATGGTTTTGGTTGTTTCTATTATAAGCGTTATAATGGAAACTAGAACTAAAATCGATAAGAAAGAGTTGCATGCGGACTTAGGCGAACTCATGTTTTAAAAGGGTTTTAAAATTGGATTGAGGTAGACCTAAGTTCAAGGTTCTAATGCAATTAGATACCTAAGATTAATATTTTTAAATCAGTTTAATAGGATTGACTTGATTGGCATAAAAGATTAAAATTGTATTAAATCTATCTATAAAGGACTTTTTGTCTAAGGCGGGTTCTGTCTAATTTGGGGTACTTAAGCTGACAGAAATGGAACACCCCTAATTGGGAACCTATCTGGAAAGGTGAATTAGAGATTTTCTGCAAGCATGCGATAGTTGATCAAAGACTCCGTTAAAGAGTTTAATGGATGATGATCAAAAGTTGTTCAACTTTCCAAGGTAAAAGCTCCTCTTGGGCAAACCTAAAAAGTCACTTAATTAAAATTCTTAGCCGTGTCTTTTCTAAGTAAACTAAACCCTAGGTTATAAAATACTCAGTGGGAGGAAGAGATGTATATATGTCAATGATTTTACTCACGTTTCTCCCAAAATGTTCACACTGTGAGATTCATGCTTGGCCTCATGGTACTTTGGGAGCATCCCCCTTCCGATGGTGTTTGCATGAGTCAATATCAAGATGAACGGAGAGAGTCTTTATAGTAAATGGGTGACGGGTGTGTGTTAACACGTCCTGCAGTCTTTTTCATTGGTTCGTATCGTGAAATCATTCTTGTATTTCCTCGTGGCGCCGTGGGAGCATCCCCCTTCAGATGGGTTTTGTGCAGTTGGTCAATATCAAGGTGAACTCCCGAAATGGATAAGGTCACTTTAGTTTTTGCCCTAATCCGATTTTTTTCCCTTTGGATTGGCTTCTTGGGGCGAAACTTTAGGGCCTAAAATGTTAGGTCACACTTACGAGAAATTGTTAAGTAAGTTAATGATTTCTTGACCAAATCAATGATGGTTAGTCGTTATAGGAACAAGAGTTATTCTGGTATTAATGGCTGGTTAAGAATGTCTCAATTCAGAGGAGGAATAAAATGACCACCCTTCGGCGGCTTTGTCCTAATCCTTTGAAGCGTCATTGCGAAACTAGCTGTCGCACGAGGTTCATTTGAGTTTTGCTAAACCATATTGGATGTTGTATGTTTTTCAATGAGTATTTGCTTAAAACCTAACGTAGGTCAATGTGTTTGTTTGTTTCAACAACATGAATGTTTTTCCATTAAATGCCTCTAGTTTGACCGATTTCATATAGTGGAAAGAGTCCATTAAAACATATTTCGTGGTAAGCAACCTCGAGTTTGTCATGATTGAGGAGTGTCCTCAAGTCCCGACCCTTGATGCACCACGAACTATTCGCAATGCATATAAGGTATGGATGAAGGCTAATTCATTCGTTCGACTCCACATATTGGCTAGCATATCTGATGCTTTAGCCAAAAGGGTTGAGAACATGGTCATTGCACTAGAGATCATGGACTCGTTGCAAGAATTTTTTGAACGTCATTTCTTACTTTTTGAGCACAAATGGATGGATGATAAAGATACCAGTAGTGTCAGTTCCCTAGATAACATCCAGAAAGAGAAGGCAAGTGTTGCTGACTCTGTTGAAGTTCATCGACGAGAAGTGTTCTCTGAAATGGAACTTGAAGCTTATTTAGGTTCTAATACTGATCCCACTATTCTCCAAAAGAGGAGGAAATCTAAAGACAATAAATGTGATTTATTGGTCTTCGAGATGTGTTTGGTAGAAAATGATGATTCTGCTTGGATCCTTGATTCAGGTGCTATCAACCATGTCAGTTTTTCCTACCAAGGATTTAGTTCCTAGCAGACATTGACATAAGAAGAGATGACTCTTCAAGTCGGTACTGGTGAGGTTGTTTCAGTTGTTGTTATAGGCAGACTGAAGTTATTTTTGGACAAGAAACGATATTTGTTATTGTATAATGTTTTCGTAGTTCCTGATATCAAGAGAAACATAATCTCGGTATCTTGTCTCATTGAACAAGGCTACACCGTCTCCTTTTCTAAGAGTAAAGTGTTTATTTTCAAGAATGGTATGGAGATTGGTTTTGGTTCTATAGAAAATAACTTATATGTACTAAGGTCGTTAGTCATAAAAGATTTACTTAGTACTAAAATGTTCAATATGGAGACAACAGCTAAAAAACCAAAGGTTTCTCCTAAGGAAAACACCCATCTTTTTCATCTAAGGTTAGGTCACATCAACCTCAATAGGATTGAGCAGTTGGTGAAATGTGGACTTCTAAAGAGTTTAGAAGAAAACTCCTTGTCGGTGTGTGAATCATGCCTTGAAGGCAAGATGACCAAATGACCTTTTACTAGAAATGATTATAGAGCAAAGGAAACCTTGGAGCTTATACACTCAGACCTTTGTGATCCAATGAGTGTTAGAGCTCGAGGTGGGTATGAATATTTCATCTTTTCATAAATGATTATTCAAGGTACGGGTATCTCTACCTAATGCAACGTAAGTCTGAAGCCCTTGACAAGTTCAAGAAGTATAAGGTTGAAGTTGAAAACTTGTTAGGTAAGAAGATAAAAGCACTACGATCTGATCATGATGATGAGTATATGGACTTCTAATTCCAAAACTATATGATAAAACATGGAATTACGCCCCAACTCTCGACCCCAGGTACACCTCAGCGAAATGGTGTATCAGAAAGAAAAAACAGAACCTTATTGGACATGGTTCGGTCTATGATGAGTTAAGCTCATCTTCCAGACTCGTTTTAGTATTTTGCAGTTGAGACTGCATGTTATATTCTGAACAACATTCCCTCGAAAAGTATTTCTGAAACACCTTTTGAGTTATGGAGAGGCCGTAAAGGTAGTTTATGCCACTTCAAGATTTGGAGGTGTCCGACCTAAGTGCTTGTGGTTAACCCGAAGAAATTGGAACCGCGTTCGAAATTTTGTTTGTTTGTAGGCTACCCAGAGAAACAAGGGGTGGATACTTCTATGATCCGAGAGAGAATAAAGTGTTTGTGTCAACAAATGCTATCTTCTTGGAAGAAGAACACATCAGGGATCATAAACCACGAAGTAAGCTTATTTTACGTGAGACTTCTAGTGAGACTACTAGTGGTTCAACAAGAGTTGTTGAACAGGTCGATAGATCAACAAGAGTTGTTGATGTCGGTACATCTAATCAACCAACTCAAGAGTTGAGACTGCCTCGACATAGTGGGAGGGTTACGAACCCATCGGATCAGTACATGGGTTTGACTAAAGCCCAAAACATCATTTCTAATGATGGGTTCGAGGATCCATTGTCTTATAAGCATGTAATGAAAGATATTGACAAAGATGAATGGATTAAGGCCATAAACTAGGAAATGAAGTCTATGTACTTCACTAACGTCTAGGAACTTATGAATCAGCCTAATGGGGTAAAACCTATAGAATGTAAGTGGATCTACAAGCGAAAATGAGGTGCAGATGGAAAGGTGCAAATCTTTAAGGCTAGACTCGTGGCAAAGGATTATATCCAGGTCGAGGGAGTGGACTATGAGGAAACTTTCTCACCTGTTGTCATGTTGAAGTCTTACAGGATACTTCTGTCCATAGCAACATTTTATGATTATGAGATATAGAAAATGGATGTCAAGACTGCCTTTCTTAATGGTAATCTTGAGAATACCATCTACATGGCTTAACTAGAGGGATTCATTATTCCAGATCAAAAGCAAAGAGTTTGCAAGCTTAATAGGTCCATTTATGGGTTGAAACAAGCATCTAGATCGTGGAACATTAGATTTGACAGTGTGATCAAATCATTTGGCTTTGATCAAAATGTTGACGAGCTTTATGTTTACAAGAAAATCATCAACGACTCAGTAGCTTTCCTGGTACTGATGTGGATGATATCCTACTCATTAGAAATGATGTAGGCTTTCTAATTAACATTAAAAAGTGGCTAGCCACCCAATTCTAAATGAAAGATTTGGGAGTGGTGCAGTATGTTCTAGGGATCCAGATCATTCGGGATTGTAAGAATAAGAGGTTGGTCTTGTCTCAGGCATCGTACATTGATCATGTGTTGATCAGGTGCAAGATGCAGGATTCCAAGAGGGGTTTATTACCTTCAGGCATGGGATTATTCTGTCTAAGGATCAATGTCCTAATACACCTCCAGTGGTTGAGGAGATGAGACGGATTCCTTACGCTTCAGCTGTTGGAAGCTTAATGTATTCAATGTTATGTACCAGACCTGACATTTGCTATGTAATAGGGATTGTAAGTCGTTATCACTCAAATCCAGGAGTAGATCACTGGATGGATTGTTTGATTGGAGAGTGGCTAGATTGCTAACTCAACATGCCTACCTTTTTGGGGATTTATCTGATTGAAGAGTTGGGAACTCAGTTACACAAGATGGAATTCATTCCTTCCCGGAAGCAGGGGTAAGTAGATAGATTGCTCTTTTAAGGGTTGATTCCGGGTCTTGAACATAGTGACCACATCCTTTCTTTGGAAGAGAGGACTCAGTCATAGTAGGACTATGACTTATGTTCATTAGAGAAATTATTGATACTTAAGGAGTTAGATGTAATTACAAGGGCAAAACAGTAAATTGATCCAATTGTACTTACGAGTGATTTGTGAAGGGTTATCGCACTATTGATTGGTTGATATGGACACAAAAATATATTTGTAGTGAAGAGAGTGCAGCTATCGATCTTTAGTGGAGTGCCCGACAGTTAACAGATGATGGATCCCGTGACTAAAGAGTTTAGTTAGCTATTCACGTATCGTTGGAGCTTCAAGCTACAGGTCCATAAGGTCCTTGTCGGAAAGATCTCACGGATATGCTTTGAAGTGAAAGTGTTTCACTAAGCGATAGCTCACAGAGACTAAACGATCGTGCATTATTGACTATACGATAGTATTGTTGGGGTTGATGCCCTTCTCGTGTCCTATAGTTTGTAAACTATTTGTACGAACGCTTGTGATGTATAAACCTTATCCTGGTAAGGTTTCCCTCCTTTATCCATATCCTTATCCTGGTAATGCTACAGATGCAACCCTCTTTGTGGAATAGTTACAAGTGTAGTAACTTGTCACAGATGGTCTGATCTTGATCACTTGTGTAGGGAATATGCGAGCGGGGGCGTCCTATACAAAGAGTTTGTATAAGACCTGACTACGAAGTGTTAACGTCTCATTATATAACATCGTTCATGACAGAAACTTCACTTCACTAGGATGACCATAGGTAACATGACCTCAATCCTGAATGAGTTGGGAACTCTTGCCATTAAGGACGGTTCTTTGATTTGCATGGGTGCGAGTGGCCAGGCCGTCGACTCAAACCTAACACTTTGGGGATTAGTCTGCTTTGGTAGCTAGAAACTCAGCTATACAAGATGGAATTCACTCCTTCCTCGAAGCAGGGGTAAATAGATAGATAGCTCCCTCAAGGGCTGATTCTAGGGCTTGAACGACGTGGCGCCACACACCTTCTCCTGGCCCAAGAGGTGTTCATATATAGTTGGACTATGTTATATTGTTCATTACAAAGATCAGTGGTAGGAGTGAAATGTAACTATAGGGGCAAAATAGTAAATTGGCCCAGTTGTACTTATGAGCATCTGTGAAAGGTTAAACAACCATAGGTGACATGACCATAGGTCATGTAACTATAGGTAACATGACCTTAATAGTTGGGAATTCCTGCCATTGAGGGCCGTTCTTTGATTTGCATGGGTACGAGTGGCTAGGTCGCCGACTCAAACCTAGCACTTTGGGGATTCGTTTGATTTGGGAGCTGGGAACTCAGCTACATAAAATGGAATTCACTCCTTCCCCGAAGCTAAGTAGATAGATAGTTCCCTTAAGGGCTGATTCCAGGGCTTGAACGATGTGGCACCACACACCTTCTCCTGGCCCAAGAGGTGTTCACATATAGTTGGACTATGGTGTATTGTTCATTAAAGAGATCAGTAGTACTTACGGAGTGAGATGTAACTACAAGGGCAAAACAGTAAATTGACCCAACTGTACTTACGAACATCTGTGAAGGGTTATCGTACTCATGATTAGTTATATCCAATGGACACAAAAATATATATGTGGTAAGAAGAGTTCAACTGCCAGTATTTAGTGGAATGTCTGACAGTTAACAGATGGTGAATCTTGTAGCTAAAGAGTTTAGTCAGCTATTCACCTACCGTTGGAGCTTCGAGCCATAGGTCTATAAAGTCCCCTTGGTAGCTTGGATAAAAGTTAAGAATATGTTTTTGGGTCAGTTTGAAATGTTCAAATTGACAAGAGGGAGTTTGATTATATATGATATAATTGAACTGGTTAATTATATATGATATGATTGACTAAATGTATGAGATATATTATTTTGGAGGAAATTGGATATAAATATGATTTATATCAAGTAGAGGAGAAAACACTATAGTTGATATATGATATCAAACTATAGGTTAAGAATATAATATGATTATATTCATTATTTTAATAATTAGACGGTTATGAGATAATTGGCCAAAGTTTTCTCCGGATTCGTGCGATAGTGGGAAGTTCATTTCAGTTCAAGTAACTGAAGAATAAAATGAAAAAAGTTTTCATTTTGCAAGATATATGGAAGAAATCCAAAAATTCGCTCACGATGTGAAAGCCTTCGATCGCTTAGTTGTCGAGAGCCTATACGATAGCACCCACGTAACTAAACGATTGCACACCCGCGTAACTAAATGATCGCCCGCGATTTCTTAAACGATCACTTACCTTTACTAGACGATCTCTTAACGCATAGAACGTAACTAAACAATCGTTTACCTTTTTATAGACGATTGCTTAACATTTACTACATGATCGTGTACCTCAACCTAAACGATCAAGCACACCTAACTATACGATAGTCTTCCCTTTTCTCCCACTTATTTGTTCGTAGTACATGATCACTTTTCCTCCTTCCTTCTACTAATTCCATCAAAGTCCACCCTTCGGATTCTCACTCCATGAATACTGAGGGCTTCGAGTGGTGGTGTCATCCCTAGTTGCTTGTTGTTCGTATGCTGCTGATCATGTAGACGATCGTGGTACTGCTAGGCGACTGCTTGCTGGACGAGTAGGAACGAGAGGGGTTCGTTCACATTGGACTGAGTTCTACTAAAGAAAGTCTTCAACTGGTACGTTTTCTCGGTCTCTTGTATTTATCTTTTAAAGCATGCTAGTAATTAGTCTTTCAATGCATATTGTATGTTAGAATGTATGTGCGAGAATTTTGTCACAACGAAATTGGAAAGATTCACTTCCGCTCATAGGTGCTCTTGTATAAGAGTTCCTTCAAGTTCATTCATCTAATCGTTGCTAAACGATCGTGTCACATTGTCTATACGATAGGTTTCCATTTACTACAAGATCGAGCATTCGTCTATATGATAGACAGCTTCCTATCTCCCACTTGCTCGATCGTCTACATGATTGTTGCCCTCCAATCTCTTCCTTTAACCAAGTCCATCATAGCCCACAACTCCTAGATTCTCACACCGAGAATACCAAAGTAACCATTGTGGTGGTGTTCTCATTCAACTCGATTGATTTTGAGGATCTGGAGGTCGTTTGTTAGGTTCTTGGTTATTGTTTTCGTTCTATTCGTGTTGTGCACCGATGGTTTGAGTGTTGTTGTTCTTGGACACTTGGAGTCTGTTCGAGGGAGTTTGAAGAATGGTTCTTCAAAGGTACGCATACTCTATCCCTTAACACTCTTAAAGCATGTTGTAATTTCTTGTTGTGCATGACCTATTAGTTTCTGTTATTGTACTGTAATTGTTGATGTTCAATTTCGAATGGAATTTGGAATGATCCTTCTGTTGCTCATGGAAATCCTCATGTTTTATTTCATCTAGTCTCCATATTTACAAAGGACACCATCACCTTCTAAGGGGTTATTGGACCATTCCGAAGTGTAAACATTGTTCTGTAAACTAGTCCTCCACATTAACCAAAAGGCTAAAAACCTGCCAATAACGGTGATAAAGGTCAAACAACAATAATTAGATTCAAACAAATTGTAGAACAAGGAGACAGAGGTGGTGATCAATAGTTGCAAGAATTTCCCCAGTTTATAGACAATGGATATACAATGCTAGACTTAAAAGAGCTCGATACAGTAACCATTTCTAAACCTAGAGGGTCAAACTTTAGTACTTCTTACCAACACTTATAATTTCAATAAAACTGCTAAAGCATGAAGATGCAAAACCAATTATTAGGGAAAACTATAGCCTCTCAAAGTACTAAATCTTGAACTAGAATCCTATTTCACTGTTATTAAAATGAGATTCAAGCCCAAAGTATTAAAATATACAAGGCCAGCAAAAAATTATAACATACCTTGGATTGATTTTATCAAGTCCAGGAACTAAAGGAACTGATAAAAGAATAGGGCTCCAATCAAGTTGGCCTTTTGAAAACTCAAAACAATGTCTTGAGGCATCATCAATGCATAAAATTGGAGCACCACCTCTCTTTCTATCTTCGTCTCCACAAATAATGTAAATGACCATTGGAAGTTGCTAGTCTTGAGGATTAGGGGTCTCCCTTTATAAGCAGACTAGAGTCTCCCATGACCTACACATGGCAAATGGTCCCACCCATGACCCAGCAGCAAGGTCATAAGCCCTTCCTACCTGAAGAAGATTATGGATTGAAAATGCTGATGTCTCCGAGTTGCCAAAAAGGTGAAAAATTTCAACATATTCTTTATCCAATGGCTGCCAAATAAAATAAATTAGGTTTAATACTAATTTTGTTTGAGAAATAAATCGGTAAGTCAAATAAATCTTTCAGGATCATCACCATACAACCATACCTTTTGTAAAAGAATATGTTTTCATAGCAGTTGTTCAATTTCCTCAGCCAGTTTACAAACAATGGATATACAATTCCAAATTAAACATTGTAAAAAATACGTTCTCAGAGCATAGCAATTTATAATTGTGGTGAAGGAAGATCAAAATAACAATAACCATACGTACTTCACAAGAATAGCTAATAATATTCTTATGAAAAAATTTCCCCCAAGAACTAGGAAGCTAATAAGCTTAACAAAGGTTTTCTGAAAAAGAATTTGAATGAGCAAACTAAATCAAGGTAGTGAAATTTTGAAAAGTAAAATCCAATGATTAATTTGAATAGGAGTAATACAATACCTAGCAACAGAATCTAGTGATGGTAGACTATAACCACAATTAATAACAGGACTGGTGACACCCGTATTTTGCAAGCTCTACAATGGCAATGGAGGCTTACAAAATGCCACCGTACCACACTGATCTGGTCTCTCGTTATCAAGAAAGACCTGATTAGCATTTTCATGATTTGAATAAATATAGGTAACTTGGTGAGCATCACAAGAGAGGTTTTTTGTCAAATTTAATCAAAATGAAGGCATCAGGCTCATGTGCTAACTCTTTAAGTTCCTCCACACGATAAGTACATCCTTAACCTTCCTACTAAATAGAGCATGTGAATAAGGTTATTATATGTACACAAGTCCGAACCAGAAGACTTCAATGGCATTATTTTGAGCTTATTACATGCTATAACTCAAAAAGTGAAAAGTAGATAATAAAGAAAGAAAATTGAACAAATAATTAATTCAAGGATCATGCTAGTACGCAAGAAAACAGACCCTGTTACAAAAATTTAATCTGGAACTAAGTTTACAAACTCTTATATTTTGAAAAATTTTCAATAACAAAACGACGCTACCACAACAAAAACAAAAATTTACCTTGAACCTATTCAAAGAAATGCACTATTTCTATTAGAAATAGTTTGTAATTTTCCCTTTCTTTAACTTTCTAACATCTTAAAGTTGATTTGGACTCAAAACAAATCTAACCCTTCAAACTCTTCCTTCACCAGACCATTTTTGCATTTTTTATTAGTCTCAATCTCCCTTCAAACATCTACTTTTTCCCTTCAAACATTTATAAATCCCTCATTTCCAAACATAAGCTCATTTACCCAACTTTCCCCACCTCTTACACAATCATTTTCTTTCCCCATTTTGCAGAATCCAAACACCCACCTAGAGAGAAAGAGAAAAAAAAAATGTTTTCAATAGGCAGTGGTGTGGTGGTAGTGTTCAAGCATCACCGCCACCATCACCACCACGAGCGACGACATGGAAGGAGGAAAGGAAAATGTCCAGAAGTTTACTTGTAGGGTGGAAAATGTCCGGTGGAGAAGTGGATTTGGTCAACGAATGATGACACGGAGGTTGGATTGACGACGAACGAAGGTTGGATTGACAACGAACGGAGGTTGGATCGACGACAGATGAAGGCTGGATCCACACCAGACCTGCACGATCGACGGCCCAATGAGAAACTGAAACTAAAACTTAACACAATTTAAAAATAATGCAAAAATTTAAAGCTACATCATCAGTCTCATTGAAAAAAGAATGCACAACCTTACAAATACAACAATGTAGCTAAACCCTTTGAGAAAATAGCATATTTTAGAGTTTAAGAAAGAACCCTAACTATCAACGAAACTTCTTTAAAATGTCACAATGTATAACCCTTACTCTAGAACATCTCTCGAATTTAAAATTAAAATAGTAACAATAAAAAGAAACAAGAGCAGAGTATATCCATGAATTACTTTTTACCTGTTTAAGTGGATTATTGTCCAACTTCAAACATATGAGATTTGGTAGTTACTTGAGAATTATGCCTGATCATCTTTCTTGCAGACAACAACAGATAATACAATGTGCTTAAGGCAATAAAAACTGATGAACTTCAAACACAAGAGCTAAAGGCAATAAATTCTACCTAGAGGATGGTAGAAACTAATCTCTAGAAGTTTAATTTGCTGTAAACGGTAATAATGCTCAAGCAACTAATAGATAATACAATGTGCTTACAATATTTAATTTGTTGTAACCTTAAGTTATTATTATTATTATTAAAACTAAAAAGCATAGAAAACAAGAATAATAAACAAATAAAATCGTCACATCGTGCTTTTTCTTTTGCGCGAAAAACACAAGTAAGCAAATATACCTTCACTCGCCTTTGATATAATAGTATGTGAATCTCCCACATTGACAACATAGAGATGATTGCCAACTAGCAAAGCTGTTGAAGTAGTAGAGCCATCGTTCCTTAAAGTATCCTTTTCTAAATTTAAAAAAAAATCAACATCTATTTGTTGATACATTTCACCTGAGAATTGATAAAAGAGACTTTTGGTGTGAGTACAAAATTATTATGACCCAAACATCAAATTGCTTTCAAATAGAAAATAGTTATATGAACAAAGAGATGGTCCATCAAGAATTTTGGGTGCTTCATTAGATTCTCAAAGAGATGGTCCTTCAAAAACTCTGTAGCTCGAGATCCACTATTACCTGCAACCACATGTCAAGAGGTAAGTATTTATGTTATTTGTAATATTGGTTAGATATTCATGGTGGCTTCTATAATTTGAAAGATTAGCAATTGGCATCAACTATGGATTAAAAAATATTAATCTCTAACAATGATTGAATTCAAGCGTTAAAATTAAGTAAAATGAATGGCATGGGTAAATAAAGTTGAAACCTAGGTTCGTTTGGCAAAGTGAGGAATCTCAAGGTTTTCAAGTTTTGCTACTTACTTTTTAAAAATATTTTCTTAAACCAAACCAAAATTTGAAAATTAAAAATGTACTTCCTAAAATCTTAATTTTATCTTTAAGATTTGGTTAAGAATTCAAATGTTTTTAAAGGAGGTTGAAAAGCACACCAAAAGTTGGTGGTGAAACAAACATAATTTTCAAAAATGGAAATAAAAAGAAAAATGGTTATCAAACGGGACCTAAGTGAAACTTGACATCTAAATTTAATTCGTAACAATACATCACCTATAAATTGGATAGATTAAAATTTACTAATAACGGTGTTACATCATGCCACTACAAGAATAGTGGGAGAATCTAATTATTAAAGATGCCAAAAAGGCAGATGATTTGACCATCGACCTTAGACAATTTAATATCAAAGAAATCTTCCATGGTTGCCCTCTTTCCTTTGAAACTCGAATACCCCCAACTAAGTTTCCCATCTTCACTGCATATCAAATCAAAGATAATAAGTTTACTGCAGATCTCATGGAATCCAAAGTTTAATAGACTAGGCACAATAACAAGATCAAAACATTGTGTTCTTGTCATTTTCATAAGAACAGAATAACAATTCAGCAACATAACTTCAAACAAATAGAAGCATGCTTTATTCAGACGAATCCATTAAAACCTTTTCCATCCTTCGCTAGTATAGCCACCATCTTCATCTTTCTCTGGATGCTTATCAACAACTGGTCCACGATTTTCTGATGCACCCATATATACCATCATCATGAGACTTGTTCCATATTCACGCTTCCAAGTGTGAACAAATCCAAGATTGGAAGGCAAACTCCTCAAGATATTGTTTATTTGGACCCTTCTACTGATTATTCCTATATGTCCAGCCTGAGCAATCACATTCCTTATATTGTAGCTGCATACCATCTTAATCAACATTTGCACAATCACATCATTACAGTAATCAAAAGATGCAAACCCCATGAAAGATTCAAAAGCAGTAACAAAGAACAGATGCAACAAAAATAAATCCTCGCATCATAAACAATTCAACATTCAAAACTTCAATTTCTCTTGTAGGTCCTTGATATCAAAATGATACCAAGATCTAGAGAGAGGGGCAAAAACTAAAAAGAAAAAACAAACAAACAAACAAAATATAACAAGAAGCCAAAACAAGACTTGCACTCTGATGATCTCCAATCAAACGCTAAGGTAAACCTTTCAATCCGATTGATCGACCCAAGTAAAAATTGTCTAAAACTAAGTCTAAGCTCGATATTAATGAAATGGGTCAGTCAAAGTGGTGTCTGGTTCTAGAGGAAGTGGAGCGACATTTTCACAAGAAAATCTTACCGGTAATTTCTTAGGCGAGAAATTGAGAAAAAAAAGTTTCTCTTCTCCCAAAATACACCCTCTTTTATGTTTTCTTATATCTCTTCTTCTAACCCTTTCGTTTCTTGTAGAACCAGAGCAACATGTGTAGTAGCTGGCTATTCACTTAGAATTGGAAGATCAAGTCAACAGAACGACGATAGACTTATTTGTAGTACCCTTGGATCATCTAGTTCTTTTGATTCAACTGAGTTTGCATTTCAGAAAATCCACTAGACCTTCAAAAACGGCCTTAGCGTCCTCACCCTACTCTTTCACAATCTATGTCGATGATATTTCTTGTGTGGGTAAACTAAAGCAGCCTCTAATTTGGTACCCATACATTTGACGGAATCTGTAGACAAAATATATAAACCTTCTTTTAAATTAGATTTTAGACATAAGAAGCTTTAGGGTCATCTCAAACTTCTTTGCATTTTTCTTTTCTTCTATTTCTCCTCACTCTTTCTCCGTTCCAGGTTATTTCCTTGTTGATTTGTTTATTAACAAATTAAGAATTTTGGATCAATCACAAGTTGTCACGTTGTTTACTAAATTAATGACAAAATTCTAAATCATTAAATTTGGATCCAATTAGAAGTTGACATATGTCCCGAATTTAATTGAAGACAAATTTCGATGACCACACGCGATTAGAAAAGAGATTAAATTGGTTCAATTTGATATTATTGTTTGGGTTTAAAGTCAATTGGACTTAAATTTCAAATAAGACCCAAAATCGATTAATTGGGTCCAAGGGCTAGGCCTACGGATTAACCAAGCTTAAGTCTAAATAATTGGGTTCAAGGGTCAGGCCTATGGACCAACTAAGTCCAAGTCCGCAAAACTCGTTCCAGAACTCCATAAATTAGAAGTAGTATTCGCCAGGACTTGTACCATTAGCATTGAATTTCACAATTTCGTTTCAGGATCCAAATTTTCTCTTCAAAAGTAATGCACATGACAAACTTGTTGGTGCTACACATGTAATTTTTTTTAATTGCCATTTATGTTCTCTCTCTTTTTGAATGTCCCTCAAATAGTTTTCTACTTCCATCCAATATATAATGCTCCATCCAAAATCAAATTCCCTTTTTGGTGGAAGTCATTGACTGATTTAAGTGAGGATTTATTAGGGTGTTGTTAATGATGTTATCTAAAAAGTTTCGTTTCTCATTTTAAGAGCGACAACCATTGTTCACTTTACTCCATATAATAGGGGTAGATTATATGTGCTCATTTTTTATGTAATGACATTGCAAATAGAAGATAGAATGAAGTCGAAAATGAGACCAAATAAAGTAGCACGTGTAACATGCCCTCTTTTTAAAAGCAACGTATTGAATCTCTTTTATAGGTTAATGGTATAAGGAATCATGTTTTAAAATCTGGTTGTTTGGATGTTTGGTTGACTTTGTTTTATGTACCAAACATCTATCTTTAATATCTTGATGTTTAATTCACTTTGGAATCGATGAAGTATTTTATTAGTATTTATTATGCTATGAAGTATTTTATGGGTGTATATTTTAACTAAAGTTGAGTACTTGAACTAAAATTTATCAAAATCTAATTAATTAAAAAATTATTTTTAGAAAAAAAGTTACCTCTTTTGTAGCCATGAGTTAAAGCTATAGCAAGATTTATATAGCACAAACGAAATGCTATTAAAAGGTTATTATAATAATAATAATTTGAAAGGATTAAATAACATTACTATAGCATACAATTATAACTATAAATATTATATTATAGCGTTGAAAAAAGGCTATTATATATTAAAGATAGCACATTATTTTAGCTATATAAACATATTATAGCTTTAATAAAAAAATGCTATCAAATGTTTTTATAACATCGTATATAAGTTGTATCTTCATGCTTTATAAACATTAATTATAACTTTAGAAAAACGCTATAAAAAGTCCCAAACTTTTAATAACATGGGCTATCAAGGCTTTCAAAAAAGGCTATAAAAAGTCTATTATCGTCTTTTTCATTAGCTATCGTATATGTTATTTCTTGTAGTGCTTGTTGGTTAGCTAGGTTTTGATCTTTAATGCCATTTTCTTTATTATAATGCTTTGTTGAAATTTGCAGAGATGAAGTTAACAAATGAAAGCTGAAGGGGAAGAAGATGAAGAACACAACAATTACGTGGTTCGACAAGAGACATCCATGGGAAGGACCCTTTCCTTGATTCTTAAAGATTCTTTTACAGTAGTTTTCTTTTTACAAAGTAATGAATGATAATTTCTATCTCATGTATGTAATAGTTCTGATCTTAGGTATTTATAGTTCATACCCTTTATCAGTTACAAAAAATGAAATATTGTTGTGTAAAAAGTCTAAACTAGCCATTTTAATGCGTTGGAGTCAGCTTCTTCAAATTCTCCACATTGACTCCAATACATGCAATCTTTTGTCTTTCCAAGCTCTAACACTTTGTTACGCTTCTGGTAGGTTGAACCTGATAAGCTCAAGGCATTCGAGAAACTTGAGCTTCGAAACCGGTTTCGTCAACGTATATGCAACATTCTCCAAGGTATGGACCTTTAGAGTTTCTATTTCCTTAGCTTCATTTTTTTTCCTGATAAAATGGTATTTAATATCAATTTATTTTGTTTTTGTGTGATATTGTGAGTTTTAGGATAAGTAAATTGCACTTTGGTTATCACAGTAGAGTTTAACTACTGTTTGATCTATATCAAAGTCTTTCATTAATCCTTTAAGTCACAATGCTTCTTTAATTGTCTCTATGATAGCCATGTATTCAACCTTTATTGTAGATAGGACCACTATAGGTTGTAGAGAAGCTTTCCAGCTGATTAGGTTAGGATCAAGAAGGAAAAGATAACCTGTTAGGGACCTTCTTTTGTCTAAGTCACCAGCATAATCAATATCTACATAGCCATATAAATCTGACTTCGATTCTTGGGATTTCTGATAGACTAAGTTAGAGATTTTGGATCAAAGTAGGTACCTTAGGATCCATTTAGTGGTCTCCCAATGTCTCTTACCTGAATTAGACATATATCTACTAACTAGGCTAGCTGAATATGAGAGATCCGGTCTAGTGAAGATCATTAAATACATAGGCTACCCACTGCTTGACTGTAGGGTATTAAAGACATTCAATTCTGATGTTCTATATCAGTTTCCTTTGGAGAATTAGCTTAAGTCAGTTTAAAGTATTAAGCTATAGGTAGGGATAATGGTTTTGGTTTTGCATCATTTAGATGAAACCTTCTTAGTACATTCTTACAATAGTTATTTTGATTGATGCTTAGGGTTAATTCTTCTTTGTTTCTCAAGATATCAATCCCCAAGATCTTACTTGCCTAACCCAATTCCTTCATGTCAAACTCTCTCTTTAGAAGATCTTTAACATGAGTTCAGTCTTACTTGGACTTCTCTGCCAGTAGCATATCATCCACATATATGAGTAAGTCCTCTTTATCCTTATAGGAGGTTGTGTTCACATACACACATATGTCATAGGAGCTCCTTTTAAATCCAATGCTAGAGATATAGTCATTGAATCTTTTATACCAGCATCTTGGGGACTGCTTAAGTCTATAGATTGACTTATTGAGTAGGCAATAGAGATTTTCCTTCCCTTTGATTTCAAACCCTTTTGGTTGCTTCATATAGATTGTTTCTTCTAGATGTCCATGTAGAAAAGCAGTTTTTACATCTAGTTGATCTAGTTCTAAAGTGTCTTGAGCAACCATAGACAGTAGGAGTCTCATAGAAGTTTGTTTTAATCAATGGAAAAAATATCTCTGAGTAATCTATGTCCTCCCTTTGTGTGAACCCCTTAGCAACCAACCTTATTTTATACCTAAGTTTCTGATTTGGGTATACTTCTTCTTTGAGTTTGAATATCCATTTAGAAGCAATAGGCTTATACCCTTTAGGAAGAGGAGCCAAAGACCAGGTCTCATTCACATTTAGTGAATGCATTTCCTCATTCATGGCTTCAATCTGACTCCTTGCATTAGGACCACTTGTTGCCTCTTCAAAGGTAGTTAACCGGAGAGAACAAAATTCATACCAGTGTCATATAATTACTTCAGTAAGAGCTACAACAACATTATTAAGCACTAATTTCATATAGTTCATTTCAGTATACCTGGTTGGAGGAGTTATAATTATTCTTTGTCTATCCCTTACTAAGGCATATTAACTCAGATCAGATTACATATTATGGTTTCCACTTGTTCTCTTATTCCTTCCTCTTCTTCTTCTAAGTCACTGGGTAAGTTTGGCTCTATTGGTTGCTCAGTAGGTATCTCCACCTCAATTTCTGTGGTAGAGGTATCGAATTTATCCTCTGATATTTTCCCCTTTTGCATAAACATTTCTTCTTCTCTAAAAGTAATTTCTCTACTGATATTGAATCTTTTCTTAGATGGATGCCACATTTTAAAACCCTTAACTCCCTCAGTGAAGCCTAAAAACATATGCTTAGCGACACTTGCCTTCAACTTTCCCTTATTTTGGTGCACAAACCCCACACATCTAAATACCTTAAGATTATCTAGATTAGAAGGGTGATTATACCACTTTTTCTCAGGAGTAAGTAGCTTTAAAGATGTGTGTGGGCACCTATTTAGGGTGTATACGGTGTAGGTTGCAGCTTCTGCCCAAAAATTCACTTAAAATAGCATAAGATAGCAAACACCTTACCTTTTCCATTATAGTTTTATTTAGCCTCTCATCAACTCCATTCTATTGAGGTACGTACCTCATAGTCCTATGTCTTGTTATTCCATTCTCACTACAAAACTTATCAAAATCTTCATACAAAATTCAAGTCCATTATCAGTTCTAAAGTACTTTAACCTTTTAAATGTCTGAGTTTCTATCATTATTTTCCATTCTTTAAATTTTCCAAATACTTTCCTTAGTTTATAAAAACTATATCCAGCTTTTCCTAGAAAAATCATCTGTTAAGGTTAAAAAATACCTTGATCCACTAAGGCTTAGTGTAGGGGATGGTCCCCATAAGTCAGAATGAACATAGTCAAGTATTCCTTTGGTGGTATGCTGAGATTTTGTGAAACTCTGCCTGGTAACTTTCCCTAAAATGCAGTGTTCACTAATTCTTTTGGGTAGTATACTCTGCTTAGACAAAGCTTGCATCCCTTTAGCATTGATGTGAGACAATCTTTTGTGCCATAGGTCTGCTTCTATCAAAGTTGTTGTAGAAATAGCATAGGCTCTGGTCATCATTTCTACTCCTCTGAGAATATAAAGGTCATTTACCTTCTCATCAACCAAAACCACCTTCGAATCCTTGATAAATTCTAGGATTCCATTCTTTCCCCTGCATTCACTCCCAATGGAGTCTAGCATACCCAGAGATATCAAATTTCTCTTGAGTAAGGGTACATGTCTCACATGTCTAAGAAGCTTAACTGATCCATCTCTTTGTTTTAGGGATACTAAACCAATTCCCTTGTTCTCACAAACTTCATTATTCCCCACGTGCACCAATTCTCCATCCAAATCCTTGTAGTTATTGAACCAGGGTCTAAAAAGTGTCATGTGATAGATACAACCAGAGTCAAGTACCCAATCATGCTTCCTTAGAGGGTGGATATGGTTGGTTTTGTTTCTTGTAGAGGCTAAGGCATAAAAATAGATGTACGAACCTTCAACCACTGAGGCTTTAGGGTGTTTCCCTTTCTGATCCTTCTCTTTCTCTTGATTATTCTTTTTCAAACTATAACAATCTCTCACAAGATGTTCTTTCTTCTTACAGTAGTTACACCTCAGTTTAGTTTTAGGCTTGTGTTCTTCACTAGGCTGATGTTTGGCACCTTTAGAGTGGTTTTGCTTGTTCTTGCCTTTGACAAACAGTCTTTCTGCATTAGGTTGTTCCTTCTTGACAACCTGAAGCTTCAACTCTCTAGTTCTCAATTCTGAAATAATGGCATCATTGGTGATTGATTCTTTGCCATATTTCAAAGCATTCTTTTACCTCCTTATAAGCTTCTGGTAGAGAGTTCAACAAGATAAAAGCGTCATTTTCATCACCAATATTTTCACCAAGGCTCTTGAACTCAGAAACTATCTTCTTAAACTCGTCCAAATTGTCAGATAGTGTTTTAGCAAAATCCATATTGAATGTGAAGAATTTCTCTCTTAAAAAACATCTTGTTAGGTAGATCTCTTGTGGCATAAAGACCTTCTAGCTTGGTTCATATCTTATAGGTTGTGTCTTGGTCAATTACCTGTCTCATGATGTTGTCACTGAGGTTAAGGACTAGAGTTCCATAGTTGTTAGTTCCATATCTTCCCTTTCTTGAGCTGTTACACAGGTGGTAGTGTAGATGGATCTAAGAGGGCCTTGTGGGCTTTCTTTTGTCTGAGAATTACCTTAATTTTGGCTTTCCATAGGCTAAAACCGCCCTTTCTATCAAACTTCTCTATTTGGAATCTTGCAACAACCATTACTGATCTGAAATTAGACTTGAATCACCAAGAATTATCTTCGTGGAAATCTCGATGCTCCAAGAAATACTGACCTGATGATCTTTGTGCTCTGATACCAATTTTGTTAGGTTAATTCGTTATTTTACAGGCCCAAAGACTATTACACTGAAGCCCAAAGAAGCTGATGGAGATAAGCTTTACAAAGGAAAAAGTTGGCCAAAGAACTTGGCTGTGAATAAGCCATGATCCTTATGCTATCTATTCGCACGTGTAGAGTGGAGATGATGCCCTTAGTTGATCAGAGTGAGGGATTCCCATATCTCAATCATTTGGTAGGCAAAGATTTAGTCTCGTTCTTCAAACTCTCTCTTTCTCTCATAGCTTGTTGGTTAGCTAGGTTTTGAACTTTAATGGCGTTTTCTTTACTCTAATGCTTTGTTGAAATTTGTAAAGATGAAGTTAACAAATGAAAGATGAAGGGGAAGAAGATGAAGAACACAACAATTATGTGGTTCGGTAAGAGTGCCTACATCCACATGAAGGACCCTTTCCTTGATTCTTGAAAATTGTTTTGCAGTAGTTTTCTTTTTACAAAGTAATGAATGATGATTTCTATCTCATGCATGTAATAGTTCTGATTTTAGGTCTTTATAGTTCATACCTTTTATTAGTTACAAAAAAATGAAATATTGTTGTGTAAAAAGTATAAACTAGTCATTTTAATGTGTTGGAGTCAACTTCTTCACAAATGAATATTCCTGTATAGTTGGTAGAGTTATGCTCTTGCAATTCGATCATTGCAATTATGGGTTGGATATCTACTTCTTACAAGCGTAGTTAAGTAATTGTCATTCTGTAAGATCATAATAAAAACATAGTTTTTATTTTTCTTCTAAATGAATACGATATTTAAATTTTTTTACCGGAACATGATTAGTTTTTAAGGGTGTGTTTGGTATATGATAAAAGTAGAGAGTTGAGTTGGTAATTATTATCTGGAGAGTTATATTATCTGAGGAATTAAATTGTTTGTGTTTGTTGTGTAGAGTTGAGTTGAGTTAGTAATTATTGTCTGTGTTTGTTGTGCAGAGTTGAGTTGAGTTGAGTTGAAAGATCTGATGTAGTTTTTTTGTGAATGAGATTAGTTCTATTTTTTTCTGTTTGTTTTTTATTTCATTCTTTTATTTATTTATTTTTTTGTTTTATGCTTTGCTATTGTTGATTAATTTTCAAATATACACGTATTTTCTCAAATCATTTATGAAATAAACTGGACAATCTCAATTTTTTTTCTCAATTTGTAGAACATAATAGATTATTTTTCATATATTCTTTTCAAAAACTGTAATAATTCTAATTCTCTTCAATCGGTAAAACATACCAATAAAATATATTTTATATTACTGCTCAATTAATTGGTATATTGTATATCGTATGTATATATATTGAATGTTTGTATATATATTGAAGGTATATATATTTCATATTGAATGTTTGTATGTATATATATCCAAAACAAATTCACATATATATATGTTCTTTTCGATACTTATAATATTAGTTATATTTACAAACACAAAAAGTAAATGTATGCAAAAGTTATCATTCTTTTCGACATGACAGTCCATTGTCCATTTGCTATTATCCAAAAAACTATAAACAAAATTTAGGGGTGTGGTAAGTCTACATGTTTCTTTCTAGTAAACGGAGGCAGTACCTCTTCCGTGCGTGTTATGGTACTGCAAGGAAGCAATCTGTCTTCTGAATGTCTGTGACAACGAGGTCAATAAGGGTGACCTGATCATCTTCATCCAGGCCATCAATGTTGTATATGGCATTTACTACTTCCTTCCGACGCCCGAACTCCAGATCATACTTCTTCTTTTGCCACGATGCAAGTCTACCTATGTGTGTGCTCTGCATTTCAACAGTCGATCTCATGATGTCGATCATTTCAACTTGGAATGATGACCTCTTCCTCTTACTGCCTCGAGATGACTCAGCAGGTGCACTCGCTCTACCTGTAGATTGCTCTATTGGCTCTTCATTTATTTCATCTCGAATTAATGGTGATTCTGCTTGGCGAACCTCAAGGGTGTGACAGTCCTGTGATCCAAGTCAAATCTCATCTTCAAACTCTCCGAATGCATTCGTCGCCATCACGTATGGGTCTTCACTTGATTGCCCTACTACTCTATCTTTCCCAAATACGGTGGAGAGGTCATCGTAATATGGGAATGGCTTGTTCCATATCCCATTCGCATTGGGATGACTCTGCATTGATACACATACACATTATTAATATTTATATTATAACACGTATCCGTACATTTTTTTTCTAGAATCTTACCAGAACCCAAAGATCGAAAATCTCCCTCTCGACCTAGACACATTTGAACTTCTCATTCCAGCCAAACCCCGACTGACTTAACATCTCTGATACTGCGTTGTATTGTTTCTTCAGACTCTTCACCTTGCACTCAATGGTGTTCTGATTCTGCGCACCCGACACTTTCTCATGCAGAATTCACTCCAAGTGTTGTAGGTATCCTAGTCGAAACGTCCCATTATCGGACCTCCAACCGGTCTCCACCAAATACAATAGAGCTTCCACCAACTTAGCATCCTCCACCTTCGACCATATGTGTTTAGACCTCTTACCATTACCTGCCATTATGCTGCATGCATATGTTTGTTGAATGAAAAGATGCTATAAATTAAACACATGCACAAACAAAGGATAAACTGTTGAAATTATATGTTCCAATTTAACTTGTTCACACAGAGTCTTGGCACAGAACATTTTCACGACATTCTTGGAATGTTCCATAATTAAATTCCATTTAGTAGTAAAAGAAAAATAAGCAATGAACATTGAATAATCAGGCTCTTTGCCATTGAGTAAACATTTCGACCACTAAGTCATCCCTGAACTTGGTTCATTCCTCTGATGATTCAACAAATTCAATATGATTCTCATCAGGACCAACTGATGTAGAATTCTCCTCATCGAGTACGTCAAGCATTGCACTGATTCCCATCTCCCTTGTGATCAAGTTGTGAATAAGGCAACATACAGTTATTGTTCGATATTGGACTTGTATTGGGTAGAATGATTTTCCCCTAAGAATAGCTCACCGCCCCTTTAGCAACCCAAATGCTCGCTCGATAACGTTCCTTGTTGAAGAATGTTTCATGTTGAAAATTTCTCTTGCAGTTGTCGGTGCATTTCCTGCTCCACACCAATTGGAGAGAAGGTATCGTTCCCCTCTGTACGGCACCAAGAATCCTTCAGCGTTGGGGTATCCAGCATTACATAGGTAATAGTATCTTATACACGTTTTGAAATGTCATGCACATGTGTTGTGGCAGGTACGCATGTTTAAATAACGTATACGATTATTATAATACCCTTTGGAACCCCCAATCCAAACGGTCGTGAAACCGCATCCCTAAGAACCCTTGAATCGGCTACAGACCCTTCCCACCCTGGCAAAACGAAGACGAACTCCCCATTTTGATCACACACCACAAGAACGTTTGTGGTAATCTCTCCCTTTCTCGTCTTATATCGAGGTCAATCGACGACACTAACGTTCACTTTAATGTATGTGCTGTCTAATGCACCTAGACAATTCTGTTTCTCTCAAGTGATCATAATGAGTTAAAAAAAATCTATCGTTACATGCATATTTATGACGTATTCATATAAAAAACTGAGTACTTTTTGTACCTGAAACCACTTCCATCTTCCATCGGTGCTTGTATTTGTGATCGGTTTTGGTTTTCTTAACAAAACAGTGTGAAGTTGTAAGAATGCCTTAAGAACTGCGTTGAAATATCTCGAAACTGTCTCACCAGACCTCGAAAAGTTTCTGCGTACCACTTGATTCTTGACATCATGTGCAAGAATGTGTAGGAATATCACAACCATCTCTTCGACTTCCATACATCTTGTTGGTTCCAAACAACCAGTCGACCGTAGCATATTACATAGAATCGTAAAGGTACGTCTATCCATTCGGGTGCTTTTAGGATATGCCAAGTCACTCTCGTAAATTAGGCGAAAGAAGGTCAACTGCCTAATGCAGTACCTAGCATATGTCGGTTATCTCTCTATCCTTCGATAGTTGTTCAATAACGTGGTTAGTGTTATGAACAACTATATTTGAGAGTGCGAAAAAATTCTCATGATCGAAAAGAGATCTTAAACAGTATCCATCTTTATAGGGAAAGGGATACACAAGTTGTTCCTGAAAAGGTAAGGTATTTGGCAAATTATGTTTCATGATTAAGAAAGAATAGCAAACGATGTCAAGCATCGGTATTGGGCATATTGGGTTATAGTTTAGATTTATGGTGTTATTTCCCAATGTACCTATAATAATCTAAAAGTACATGTTTTCAAGGGCTTAGTGGGTTTTTTTTCCTAAGGATAGGGTTGAGGGTATTTTAGTTAAGTCTTTTTAAGGGCCTAGTGGGTTCTTTTCTTTTCTTTTTTTTTTTTTAAGGGCCCAATGTACCAATAGTAATCTAAACTTGTCATAATTCTAGTTCCTAGGACAACAAATTTTCACCGAAAGATGTGTTAAAACGATATATATAGAAAAAAAAATATGCATTTTTCCATATTTTCAAAACTTGGTGAACCGATTGTATGAATATTGGTGTGCAATATTTTTTTAATTCTTATGTCACCAATTAGAAACTATATTTTTCAAAAATTAAACATTGGTTATAATATTAATACCATCGTTTCATTACAATTACATAATTTAAAAAAAAAAATCAATTTTGATTGTGAAACGATAGTAAGACATACTAAAATTAATCTTGAAACTAGCTTGATAATAACACACCAAAATGTATAGAATATGATCTTAGTGAAGCTGGAAAAAAAAAAAAAAAAGAATTGAAATGAACGTACTATTAGATAAAAAAAAATTACATAACAATACTATTTCACCCATAATTCATAAAAAAATTGAGAAGTATCAGAGGAGGTGAAAAATAATGAGGATCTCGATGATCCTCATTGTTTTTCACCCATTGAAATGAACGTATTATTAGATAAATAAAATTACATAACAGTACTATTTCACCCATAATTCATAAAAAATTTGAGAAGTATCAGAGGAGGTATGAGCGAGATCCCCCTCATGAGCGAGATCCTCATTGTTTTTCACCTATTGAAATGAACTTATTATTAGATAAAAAAAAATTACATAATAGTACTATTTCACCCATAATTCATAAAAAAATTTGAGAAGTATCAGACTAAAAAATATAATGTCGCCAACCATTAATAAAAAAATTTGTGAACTAGTATTTCAAAAAAAAAATGTGACCAACAATTAACAAATAACATATTTCCATAAAAAAAAATAAGTCCTAAAAAAGGGAGATACTCTTAACCTCAAAATAACAAACCTCCTCAAACTAATTAGGAATGATTTGTGCAATTAGTTTGGACACCACAAGAAACACAAAATAATGATAGTTATATTAGAAATAAAATAAAATAAATTGAACTAAGAAGTAACCAATAAAAAAAATTGAACTAAAGAGTAACCAATAAAAGCATACCTTTTTTAGTGGAGAAAGACTGTGGAAATATGAAATGTGGAAAAAGGGAGTGGAAATATAGTGGAGAAAGACTGTGGAAATATAAAACATATGAGTAGGAAGTCATCTATAAATAGAAGAGGGAGAAAGAAGTGGTTGTTGGAGAGAGTTGGGTGCATTTATTAAAGAGTGAAATTAATTTAACCTCATTAATTAAAGAGTGAAATTAATTTGAGTGTTAGTTGAAAGTAAGTAGCAGCCACGTTGGTAGTAAAGTCAAGTAAATAGAAATAGTAAAGTCAAGTAAATAGAAATAACATATTTCCATTAAAAAAAAAAACGAGGATCTCGCTCATGAGGATCTTCATGAGCGAGACCTCATTTCTAGCGAGATTTTCTTCTAGAGCGAGATCCTCATCACAAAATTAGCGAGATTCGGCCCACATTTCTAGCGAGATTTCCTTCTAGAGCGAGATCCTCATCACAAAATTAGCGAGATTCGGCCCAAATTTCTAGCGAGATCCTCATCACAAAATTAGCGAGATTGGGGCCCACATCTTAGCGAGATTTCCTTCTAGAGCGAGATCCTCATCACAAAATTAGCGAGATTGGGCCCACATTTCTAGCGAGATTCCTTCTAAAGTGAGATCCTCATCACAAAATTAGCGAGATTGGGCCCACATTTCTAGCGAGATTTCCTTCTAAAGGATCTCACATTTCTTCGAGATTTCCTTCCAGAGCGAGATCCTCATCACAAAATTAGCGAGATTGGGCCCACATTTCTAGCGAGATTGCCTTCCAGAGCGAGATCCTCATCAACAAAATTATCGAGATTGAGCCCACATTTCTAGCGAGATTTCCTTCCAGAGCAAGATCCTCATCACAAAATTAGCGAGATTCGGCCCACATTTCTAGCGAATCCTCATTCAAAATTAGCGAGATTCGGCCCACATTTCTAGCGAAACTTTCTTCCAGAGCGAGATCCTCATCACAAAATTAGCGCGATTCGGTCCACATTTCTAGCGAGATTTCCTTCCAGAGCGAGATCCTCATCACAAAATTAGCGAGATTCAGCCCACATTTCTAGCGAGATTTCCTTCTAGAGCGAGATTTTCGTCATAAAATTAGCGAGATTTCACTTGTCCAGGGTTGAAGTTTCGACTTATGTACAACCCTTTATACATATTGTTTCCAAGTTTTTTTTTTGTTTGTTGAGTTATGTATGTCGAAACTTCAACCTACGACAACCCTAATATACATATTGTTTCCAAGTTTTTCTTTGTTTGTCAAGTTCTGAACGTTCGACATCTACATTAATCCAATCCTCAACCCTCGACTTCTAGCAAAACAACAATATTTCTCTGATATAAAAGGTCTAATATTTCTCTAATATAATAAGTTTTGAAAACAACTATATGAATATAAAAAGTCCTAGTTTTGAGGGGATAAAAAAGGAGAGTTTTGAGTGGGTAAAAAAGGGATTTTAATAATCCATAGGTTTTCTTTATGGGCTTAACAAACCTGAATAATAAATACCTACTCAACTCAACTCATACCCATTTATCAAACACCCCTAAATGAAATAGACATGTCTATGAAACATAGACTACCTACATCTTGTCAAAAAGACCTTATATGAAATTCACTATTCCTTGGATTGGTTTTGGGCCTTTCTTACTGCCCATAATTGTAACAAATGGAAAAAGTAAGTCAGAGATCTTTTAGATATTTTCTCCAATTTTAAAATCTTAGCAACCAGAGCTTATTACTAAAATTCTATGACAAAAAGAAAAAGTAATTTTTACCCAAATTAAAAAAAAAAAAAATCTCTTCTATCTCCTTTATACTTGAAATTAAAATTAATTTAGGCTTTATTTGTTAACCATTTCTGTTTTGATTTTTTATTTTTAAAAATTAAGATGTTTTCTCTCAATTTTTTACAATGATTTATATCTTTTTTTAGTAAAAGAGTTGAATTATTAGCCAACTTCCCAAAACAAAAACGAGTTTTTTAAAAATTATTTTTTTTAGTTTTTAAAATTTGGTTTGGTTTTAAAACTACTTTTAAAATATAGCCAACAAAACTTGAAAACTAATGGATGGAAGTGGGATTTGTGAACTTAATTTTTAAAAAATCAGGAAGTATCATTAAGACATCATCATTTTCCTTCACCATTTCATCCACGGTGGCTTCAGATGACATCCAAAACAAAGGAGATCAGAAAATGCGTCATCAATTTTCAACTTTTTCACTAAAAATTATAAAATATAGTTTTATTAGGAACATTTCAATAAGTGTGTATATATATATATGCATATTCAGTTATTCATTATATGGGTTTATAAATAACTCATCTCGGTTTCATTCTAAAGTTGGAAGCCTTATGAATTCAATCAAATTCAGAACATTCAAGAATTAATGACCAAAATTAAGGCATAGAAATTCAACTAATTTCAAAGTGGGATAAACATTCAAGAAAGAATGTAGTTCAGATGCTTAGGCACATTTCAACTCACAATGAACTTGTAATTATTTTGGCTCTCTTTCCCCATAGAAATTGCTTCTGATATGTCAACAATTCAAGCAGCTTTGAAAAGGAATTAGCTTAAGCTCTGTTTGGAGATACATATTTGTTGTTCAGCTTTAGTGGGCTGCATCTTCTTCCTCACAAAACTTTGTATATTCCTTTGGACCAAACAAGGAATCTAATTCAGCTGGATTGCTTGGCTTCACTTTTATCATCCATCCCCCTTCATATGGACTTGAATTGATCTTCATTTCATGAACATGGAAGTAAATAAATCAATAATATACTTGTTATGACAGAAACAAAATAGACAAGCAAAGAATAAAGAACAAGAAGAAATCGGCACAGAAATTTATGTGGTTCACTAATAGTGTGTTAGCTATGTCCACGGTAAGGAAGAAAGCAGTTTATTATTAGAGAGAATATCATATAATACAAACAATAGAGATATACTAGGATTAGAGAGATTATATATAGCACCTCTCTAAACCCTAGGCCAAAAAACATAAATAACGCATGTAAAAATAGAAATTAGGTTTTGGGGTGTTACCCTGAGCCCCCACCCATCTTGTTGATCGGACAATGAGAACTCGTGCATGGTTATTCAGGACACCAAGTAACAGATTCAAGACATTCCAACAATACTACATTGAGACTAAATTTACCATATCTTTTTGTAACATGTAATTTCTGGGCTCTTCTTGGTTTCATTTTAGTCTCTGTAACTTTGTCTACGCAATAACCTAATCCATATGTTAAATATCTAATTACCTAGTAACTAAGTACATATATTAGATTAAGTACATTGAGAAAAAGCACATGAATCAAAATGAAACAGACAGAAAACTCACAAATGAAATATTAAAGTTAGCAGAATACGGGACTCGGAACCGTGATTTGTTTATCAAGCAAATGTAGAGTCCAAGGACTTGGCAAAAAGAATATGAGAATTTGGAATTACCAAACCAGGGGATTCCTTAAGCTGTGGGTTAACTTCAACAATCTCACCAGAGATTGGGGAGTTGATATCACTGGTTGCTTTCACACTCTCCACAGCTCCAAAGCTCTTACCTTGAGAAACTGAACCGCCTGATTCTGGCAGATCCACAAACACCACTTCTCCCAAATGATCCTGTGAAGATGCATGAGAACAAAACGCTTCCAACCCAAGATTGTGTACAAGTATAAATGCAAAGTTTCTAAAATGAAGCGATGTAAAAGTTGTTATAACAAAAGCTTGAATCAGTTTCAATGGCAAAATGGAGAAACAGCACAAGGAATCTTGTAACTATCGAGTTTCCTTATCCAAACAGCATTCCAAAATTTAGGTAAAATTATAAGCTCAGCACTTGGGCTAATTAGTTCTGTATTTTAAAAAGTTTTTCATGAGTCTCAAAATTTTCAATTTTAGTCTAATATGGCCCAACAATTAAACCTGACACTAACACAACCCTTCCAACCTATCACGTCATTAAAAACTTTCTAAAGAACTTAAAAGATTTATTATAAACTTTTCAAATAACGAGACTAAATAGACACAATTCTAAAAGTTCATGGCTCAAACTTAGAATTTCACCTAAAATTCAGGCAAACAAGAGTTACATTATTTGGAAAATGATCAATTTCATGGAAAAAAAGAGAGAGAACCTGAGCATGGTCAGTGATGCCAACGGTAGCAACAGAGCCTTCATGCTTCACCCACTCATGCGAAGAAGCGTACTTCAGCCCATCCAAAACTGCAAAACCAACCAAAAAGCGTTACAAATTAAAAATAAAACAACCCCTCTTTTATCATACCCAGATTAAAAATAAGTAAATAAACAAATAAACATAATTGAGAATCATACAACCCAACAGCACAAAAACGGTACCCGAGTGTAAAAAACAAACTCAAAGTTCACAGAGACATTTACACAAACAGTTTGCATGCAAAATAAGAAATGGCAAAAAAACTACCCGTGGAGAAGCATCTGGAGAGAGAGAATGAAGGAGAGAGATGGGTTTTTGACGAAGATGAGAGTCTGAGTGCATTGGCAGTAGAAGAAGCCCACATTCTAAGAGCCATGGCTTTTTTTTTTCTCCTTTCGTTTAATTTGCTCTGTTTTGTTCTTCTTCTTCTTCCTCTGTTTTGCTATCAGCAAAGAATAAAAGAAAGTTTTGAAATTTTTGATTCACGCTTTATCTTCGATGGATGGTGGGCAGTGACTGCCTAATCTATAAACTGCTTTTTTTTTTTCTTTTTTTTTTCTCATATTTTTTCTTTGTTCGAGTGATTTTCACTCTTTTTTCTTCCATATCATCATCATCATCTGAAGAGCTATGGCCTGATAATGACCCCATGATAATGGTATATGATATTAAATTTTCACCAATATTTTCAACAATTCACTAAATACAAGGGTTGATAATAAATTAGAATAAATAGTTAATAAATAAATAATAGAAAGTTAAAATATCATCTTGATCCTCGATCTTGGAGTTTACTTAAAATTAGTGTATGTACTTTCAATACATCTTATTTTTTAATCTCTACGACAAATTTATTGTTGATTATTTCAAAAATATTTGATTATCTTTTACCATTTATATTATAAAAATTGGAAACATTTCAAATATTGTATTTTCCATTAAAAATACTATTTTTATTAGACTGAGTATAACAAGCCAACAACAATCATAACTCACTACTCTCGAAAGAAGGAGAAAATACTATCTAGACAATATTTTCATCTTAATCTTTCTCTCTCAAAGTAAATTCATCTTGATGACTTTGAAGCTTGTTCTCATTTTTTATTTGTCATGTGGGTTCTGCATAGATTGTTCTCGAATGTGGATTTGTCTTGAGGATTTTACAACTTATTCTCGAAGTTATGGTTCTTGAGTTTGGAAATTATCTGAGATTTGAAGTGATTTTGGGTTTCAAAATGTGTGTTTAATTCTCAATAGTTTGGAGAATGTTATGTTTTCTAAATTCTCTCTAGAATTTCCTTTAGTGTCTTTGACTTCCACTCGTGATCTTCTGAGGTTTTGATTCCATTAATTTTAGATAGTCTTTTGATATTTTGAAAGTATTTTGAGCCTCGATCTTAATCTTTAAAGAACAAAAATAGATCTTCAAGAGAGATACACTCTTCAGAACTTCAAAGCTTTACAGTCTTCTAGTCTTTAGAGTTTCAAGAGAATTATATTATCAAATAGTAAGTGCTCCAATTTTTGAAACTTTAGGGGCCGTTTGATTTAAGGTTTCCTAGATGTATGAGAATAAAGGATGCTTGGAAATGTCTGGTAATTAAAGATGGCCGTGTTTGGTTGTATATCATAATGCTATCAGAATTTTATGAACAAAAATTGTGTTTGCATTTATTTTATGAAATTAAGCATGAAAATTTTATTATAATTTTCGTAGATTAATAAATTAAAGAATAAATAACATTCAATATATCGATAAAAAAAAATTAATTAATTATGAATCATTAATAGTTTTAATTATTAATATTTAAAAGTTGAGTAATTTATAATTAAAAGTAACCAATTAATATATTTAATGAACGTCATACTAATTATAATTTAGGAGTTAATCATTTTTATAATTAATTAAGCTAGAAATTAGTAATTTTAGTTTTAATTAAATAATATAAAAAAATATAATCGATATATTATATAAAAATTGAAAAAATAGATAAAATATGATTTATTAATAAAGAATAATAATTGTTTTGTAAATATGATATGCTAATAATAAATGGAGTAATAAAAAATAATAACAATAAATAATTAATTTATTATAAATAATCAATAATGATTATATGTCCATAATGAATGATCAAATTAAATTACTCTCCATAAATAATTATTTGATTATTAAAAAAAATAATAAAGTAATAAATTATAATTATTGGGAAAAAATGAAGTTTTATACTAACTAAATTTAAATAATTTTAGTTTACTAATTAAATATATTTAAGATATTGTTGGGTAATAAATTAATAATTTCGTAAAAAAATAACTCTATTCATTTAATAAATTTTTATTATAAAAATAAGTTAAGTAAATATTTTATTAGATTTAGTGTTGATTTATTAAAAATAAATATTTATATAATTTTTGTTAAATTAATATTAATTATTTAACTATATTCAAAGTGAACTATATATAAAATGAAAAACAGAGGGAGAGAGAAAAAGAAAAAATCCAAAGTATTAGAAAGAAATCGACAACATTGTCGGTAGAAATGAAGGTATCTAGGAATAACTTATTCCAGGTAAAATTTTATATTCCCGAATAATGAATTGAAAAAAGTGAAACAAATATGAGATTTGGATGCTCGTTTCATTTCTCATGGAAAAAACTCTCCAACTAAAGATTCAAGGTTTAGGTACTCAATACATCCAATCCTCTTCCATAAACTTAAAGGCAAGACTCCCTAGGTGAAGGGGCTTACATGGGCTTGGATCTAGTTTTTTTGGGCCCATAATTAAGTTGGGTTTGGACTTAGTTTTTTTTAAAAGAAAAAAATTGTAGGAAATGGCCACATTTTTTCCTCCCATTTTTACCCTATGGTGACTTTAATCCCAAATTTCTTCTCCTAAAATTTTGTTTTTTAAATTTCATTTTCCACCCTTTTAAATCTTATTTTTCATTTATGAAATCAGTTTTTTTTCAAAATTCTTATCATATCTTCCCACATTATAAATTCAATTACAATTTTTTAAGATCTACTAATATGTATGTAGCAACCTTAACCACCTTTCTATATTATGTCGTTTATTTACAACATCAACATTCTATACCTACATGTTTTACAAGTTTTTGTGCATGATAATCCTACAAATAGAGATTGTAAATGTCAAGTTGTGTCTCGAGAAAAGTTGCTAAAATCTCTACGTAAATTATTCACACATCTTTCTAAAACAAGCAAAATTGGAGAATTGAAGAGTATGGAAGACAACTTTCAAACCCTAACGAGAGAAGTTACCAATGGAAGGGATTGGAGCCATCCATTGCAAAAATTTGAAGCAACCCCTCTTAGAAGTCAATAAACATGAAATAATTTCGCAATTTCTCATGTAGTGGAGGAGTAGCATGTAGTTATTGGCCATATTAATTGTCATATTTACAGATTGAGGAGCTATTATGAGAAAATTAGAAGTGAATAATGTTCTCTTATTCAGTAATAATGGAGAAACTCTCGTCTATCGAGTTTTAACTGCTTTGATTGAGAAAACTCAGGTGGAGAAAGTTATTTTTCGATGTATATATAATATTTACAAATAAATACTATGTATTATATATATATACACTTTACTAGGAACATTGCCCAGGTAGAAGAGATTATTTGTATTATATATACACTTTAATTACATAAAAAAAAAATACAATGTACTTAGCTAGAAAGTTATCCCGTAGAGGGGATTATGTGTTTATTTATATACATCAAATTTGTTTGATAGGTTATGCAAGTGTTCTCCGAATGGACATTGCTTGATAATGAAGATGTATTACAATGTATTTACATGGCTTAGTCTAAGGAACATTAAATTATTTTTTAGTATGTGTGTCAAAATGTGACAAATATTTTAATTGTTTATAGGTAGAAAGTATTTGTTAACACTTACTTAGAGTCCGAGTGTGAAACTTAATAAATTCATAATTAGAGGTTATTTAGAAAAAATTATTGGTTGAATGTCTGCCCCCGAACTCTCCCTTTTTTCAATATGATGTATTTTCATGACTCAACAAAGATTTTAGCAGTTAATTAAGTTCAATTATCTATGGGGTTTCTTTTTTTAGTACATTGTATTTTAGTATTTATATGACTCAAACAAATATTTTAACCGTTTTATTTGTGTGGTTAGCTCGATCTCGATAGGTACTTATTTTTTAAAGGAAATATAATGTATATGATGTGATTTAAAAAGTTGGTAGAAAATTAAACGCCTCTTTTGCCTTGTTGCTTCTCATACTTATACCGGGTTTTTTTTTTTTTAAGGAAAACATTTTTTTAGTTTGTTGAACTATTATATGAATTGGAGGTGTTTTCATACTTTTTAGTCCAGTTGTTTATATTCTATATATTATTTTTAGTTTATTAGATTTGTTTTTAAAATACACCATAATCATAGCAATTTTATTTGAGGTAAATCTGACCATTTATAGATTTTAAAATCTAATAGATTTAATAATTTGGTATTTTCTAAGTTTACATAGTTTTAGTCATTTTTCAAAAATATCATCCTATTTTAACCATTTATCCAGTCGACTCTTTCTTTTTTCCACTTTTCTACCGCGAACATGAATCAGATTGACCTTGGACCCGATCAATTTAATTTACAATTTATAGCAAACTTAGTTATTGGCCAATTAATCAATTGTGTGCCTCATTACCATTAAATTCGACCAATTTTGTTGTTATGATCAAATGACCAGAAAGAAGACACATGATATTTCAATCTACAACACATATCTTGAAATTAGTCCAAATTTAATAATTTGTAATTTCGACATTAATTTGAGAGATGACATGGTGATATGTGAATGATCCAAAATTTATCATTCAACATAGCAATCATCATTTCCATATCCATTAGAAAATAAATAGAATCCCTCTCAATTTAAGATTTTCCCTATTATCCTCTTGAAATATATAATTATTTCGTTGGAGGATAAATTTTTAGCAATCAAAATTCACCACATTCATCACAAAAAAAGTCTCATTTTATTAAATTTATGGACAATTAAGAATTAATATTTGCCCTAAAATAAAGTTTGGAGACCAAACAAATGACAAATTAGAAAATGTCACCTTTCTTTTTTCTGGTCATCTGATCACAATAATTAAAGTTGGACCACGATCGATAATTTGGTCGGTAAGTCACTTATGTCTAAAGTCCAATCCAATTCAATCTCATAGTGAAAAATTGGTTCAAAGAAAAGGTTAGACCTAGGAAAAACTTTGGCACAAACCCAAGTCCAATTGTTGGCTCAAAAGAAAATGATGCCCAGGCCCACAAAATTCTATAAACATAATCTTTTTCCTTCATTGTAGAGGTGGAGAAAAATAAAAAACTAGAGCTCTAAAGATTCGAGGAATCTTATGAAGCTCTAAAGATTAGAAGACTAAAACTTCAAAATTCCAAAGAGTGATATGAAAACTGAAACTTAGAGCTATTTACACAAAATATTGGAATGTCTTGAATTCGTTTGTTGACGCTTCAAACAACAAAGTATTGGGATTTCGCTATTTAACATATTTATTTATTTGTGGTTATTTACGATTATAACCCTAGGGTTTAGAGTAGTGTGCTATATAAACTCTCTAACTCTAAGATGCCGTTTGTGTATTCAGAAAAACATTCTCTTTCATAATACTGTTCTCTCTCTATCTATGGACATAATTAACCTATCGTTAATAAATCATATAAATTTATATGTTGATCTTCCTTTATGTTTTCTATTTTTTCTATTTTTTAATTGTCCATTTGGTAACACAAACAGCTTGCATGCAAAACAGGAAAGAGCGAAAAAAAACTACCAGTGGAGAAGCATCTGAAGAGAGAGAATGGAGGAGGGAGATGGATTTTAGATGAATAGAGTCTGAGTGCATTGGCAGTAAAAGAAGCCCACATTCTAAGAGCCATAGTTTTTGTTTAATTTGCTTTGTTTTATTGTTCTCCCTCGTCTGTTTTGCTAACAGCAAAGAATAAAAGAAATGTTTAAACATTTCGTATATTGTATGTTTTTTCTAGTAAAAATATTATTTTTTAGAAACAAAGAACGAACACAACCCACTACTTTTGGTTCTTTTAAATTTATTTGAAGAGCTTTAGGGCCTGTTTGGTCCAAGATTAGAGTGAGGTGGAGTGGACTACTTGTTTGAGGCTCCAACTATTTTTAAATGGAGCTCCAATTATACTTCACACTTTAACCCTAGGGGAACTGTTCCAAACCCCACAATACACTGTTTCCATCTTCTCCATCGCATTCGTGTCTCCTTTCTTGTCCGATCGTTCTCCCTTGATTTTCTCCTTTCTTGTCCGATCGAACGTTATGCTTAGATTTCGATCTTCCTTCTCTTTATTTCTCCGGCTTCAAATCTGGTTTTGGTGCCGTCAGATCTAGTTTCGCATTTCACATATCTATAGATCGTGTCTCTTCCCCTTCCCGCTTCAAACAATCTCTCTCTCGCCGTTCCAAAACTTTGATTCCCTTTTCTGCTTTATTCGATCTTCTCACTATGTCGAAATAGGTTTTGGAGCTAAGTAGGGGAGGTCAAGATTTGGAGCTTGGTAGGGGGAGGTCGAAGATAATCTTCTTTTTCCCTTTCCCAGTCGATGATTAATTTTTTTTTTCTTTTCAGTTTTAGCTCAAAATTTTGTAAATTAGTGGACAAATTATTTGATGTTCCTTATTTTGCTTTCAAATTATGCTCTTCATCATACTGAATTCTTTTGCTTTGAATTATTATTGTCTCTGAAAAACACACATGTTATGTTGAGTTATGCTTGTACAATGGCTATCAAAGATTTAAAAAGAAAAAAAAAATTAAATCTCTAGCTTTGTTAATTTTTATTTAGAATTTACTTAGAAATGTAAATAAATGTAGCATAATTTCACATGAAAAAAAATTATTATGTATATGTTATGTTCTTTGTTGTTGAAGAAAAGAAAACCTCACATGAGAGTATTATCTTTGTCATGTTAGTCTAGGTTAGTCTTTACCAAGTAAGATATGTTATGTTCTTCATTGTTATTACGTCTCTATAAAAAATTTATTCATTTCAGTCTTTGTTTGTCCATTGCTTGTTCAATTTGTAACTTTTGACCTCCGTTTGACCATTGTTTATTGTATATTGATTGATAGCGGTTCTTAGGTACTGTATATTGCATTCATCATTAGCATATTCCCTATTTTTAGGATGATTTATTGTATATTGATGGAGAGTAATTGTTAGGTAATGTTTAATAGTATTCATCATTACCATATCTTTTTTTGGATGGTCTATTCTATATTTACTAACCATATTCTATATTTACTAACAATGGTTGTTAGTTACTGTTTATTGTATTCACACAACTATATATATGTATCTCACTTCACTTCAACTTAGGCCAAACCCATTCCATCTACTTGCTTAATGCAATTGGTAATTATTTCTCTTGTCTCCAACATTTTCTTATTCTGTGTTATTTCTCTTGTCTCCAACATTTTCTTATTCTGTGTTATTTCTCGTGTCTCCAACATTTTCTTATTCTGTGTTATTTCTTGTGTCTCCAACATTTTCTTATTCTATGTTATTTCTCTTGTCTCCAACATTTTCTTATTCTGTATTATTTCTCTTGTTGGTTTACTGCATTCATCTTGTTGGTTTCTCATTTTGTTGGTACTGTTTATTGCATTCATCTTGTTGGTTTCTCATTTATCATATTCATGATATTATCTGAAATTCAAGTTTCAATGAATGAATTTCATAACTATGAGGTTAGACCCTATTCCCTTTTTTGTTTTTTTGTACTTTATAATTATGCTCTCACTTGTCTTCAAGTATAAGGATAAACACATTCCATCTACTTCATAAATGCAAATGATATGTCTTCTCTCTCTTTATCCAACATTTTTCTTTATTACGGTTGTTGACTAGTGTACTAATGTTGTTTATTGTAATTTGTTTTAGGGTTGGTCTTATGCGAATCAGCTGGATCAAACATTGTTTACCAACTTTCTCTTACTAAGGTGTTTACATGCACTTAAATATATGTTACTTTTGTTAATTGTTTCTTATATTTGTTACTTTTGTAATTTGATTTTTTACTATATTTGGATGATTGACTGTAATAATATCACAACCTAATATTTGTTGCTATATTTGTAATTTGTTTTTATTTGTATTTATTAATTATTATTATTATTTTATGTTCATTCTTTTGCAACTTTAAATTAAAAACAGATTTTCATGACAATTAGTTAAAAAAATATAAAATTTGGAAAATTTTTGCAATTGGTATGTATTATTATTATGAATTGGTATGTATTATTATTATGAAATAAGAAAAAGTAACAAAAACAACCATTAGAATAAGGGCAATAGAATAAGGGAGCAAAGCAGAGAAGACAAGAAAGGTGATAATAAATTATTTTCTCAATTGGTATGTATTTCAAGAGTTTCAAATAACTACAGGTGTGTTTTCAACAATTTTTATCAAAGTTATTTTCTCAATTTATAAAATTGAGTTTTATCAATGTGTTGCAAAGGAGTGAGACAAATACAAACAAACAATTTCGATGAAAATTTTTGTTATTTTTAGCATCCACAACCAATAGATAATATTCACTCCCTTTTTTCTTTTTGTAAACAACAAAAAAAGTTATAAATGGTAAAAAAATCAAAGTATCTTTATATATAGCATGACTAAGTTTATGGTATTAGAAAATAAAAACTTTTTGGAATTTGACTAAGTTTACATAACAAAATAATATATATATATATATATTTATAAAAAGTTATATAAAAAGTTTTGTTTTTTAAGTAATATAAAAACAGTATATTAGAAAAAAACAGTGTTAACATGACTAAGAAATATTTTTGGAATTTGACTAAGTTTATTTTTTAGTTTTGTAATTATTTTATGATCTAAAATTTTTCTTTTAGGATCAGTTCCAAATTTATAAGTACATAATGGACCCAACAGAACTAGTTACAATACTAACAGGATTTACAACTTCACAACGTCAGTTACTTTTAACACTAGAGTTATTACTGAATGACCATAGAAGGATAGGAAACACATCACATGACAGTAGACATTGTATTAGACAATTAGCATACTTTCGACTCATTCATGAGTCCGATTTATATTGTCATCAAAGTACAAGAATGGATAGAAGATGTTTTGCCATTTTAGGTCATTTACTTAAGACAACTGGTGGATTAGTTGGAACTGAAGTTATAGATGCGGAGGAGATGGTTGCTATGTTCTTATATATTTTAACCCATGACGTTAAGAACCGGATAGTTCAAAAAGAATTTGTACGGTCTGGTAAAACTGTTTCTAGGCATTTCAACACTGTTTTATTAGCGGTGTTACGATTACACGACGTGTTGTTAAAAAAAACTTTGTCGGTCACAAACTTGTGTACAGATCCACAATGGAAATGGTTTGAGGTACAGTTCAACTACACCAACATTAGTTCGACATGACTTATTTCTTAGGAGAACGTATGTGCATGAATATTTCTGATTTTGTTCGAATGCAGAATTGTCTGGGTGCATTAGATGGCACGTACATCAAGGTAAATGTTAGTGCAACTGATCGCCCAAGGTATAGGACGAGGAAGGGTGAAATTGCAACAAATGTACTCAGTGTGTGTGATACAAATGGCGACTTTGTGTTCGTCTTATCAAGGTAGGAAGGATCCGCAGCTAATTCTTAAGTTCTCAGAGAGGCAATATCACGACCTAATGGACTGAAGGTTTTGAAAGGTAACTAGCTACACATACCATCTCTCCCTACTCATTGTATTTGTAATATAAGGTTTGAAACGATTGGACGTTCAACAGGGTATTATTATCTATGTTATTTTGGATACCCAAATGCAGAGGGTTTTTTGGCTCCATATAGAGGCGAAATATATCATCTTTCAGAGTGGCATGGAGGAGGTAATGCACCAACAACTCCATGAGAATTTTTTAACATGAAGCATTCTTTTGCATGGAATGTCATTAAGAGAACGTTCGGGTTATTGAATGGTAGATGGGCAATCTTGCGAGGAAAATCATACTACCCAGTGCAAATTCAATGTCGAACCATCATAGCGTGTTGCCTTCTACACAATCTTATCAATAGGGAGATGACTAATAGTAAACTGACAGAGGATTTGGATGAGGTGGATTCAAGCTTGCTACAACTGGGGGAGATGAGATAAATTATATTGGGAGTTCAAATGAATAGACCCAATGGAGGGATGAACTGGTGCAATGGATGTTTACTGAATGGGAGTTGCATACCATGTAATGCCTTTATACTTTTTGTTTATTGTAGTGCCTTTATGAACGATTTCATTCGGAACTCTCTCATTATGTTTACTATATTTTGTGCTTAACTTTACCCATGAACTCTCTCATTAGATTTTCTACAAACTACTTGTCATTTATTGTTTAATTATATTAAAATATGTACGTGTATACACTAGAATGTCAAGTTCCTCAAGAGCCCTGAAGCACACTTGGACTAAAGAGGAAGAAGCGAATCTGGTCGAGTGCTTGGTGGCGTTGGTCGCATCTGGTGGATGGAGATCAGACAATGGGACGTTACGACCTGGCTACTTGGCACAACTACAACATTTGATGGCTGAGAAGTTTCCCGGCTGTAATATCCAAGGATCACCAACTATAGATTGTCGAGTCAAATCCCTGAAAAAAACTTACCAAGCGATCGCAGAAATGAGAGGACCAGCTTGTAGTGGATTTGGCTGGAATGAGGAATTCCAATGCATCACTGCAGAGAGGGAGTTATTTGATGGATGGGTGAAGGTACAATTTTATTTAAATTGATTTATGAATATTGGTAACAAAATCATAACATCCACTTCACCCTTCATGTAGAGTCATCCTGCAGCAAAGGGGCTTCTACACAAATCGTTCCCATACTATGATGATCTAGCCTACGTCTTTTGGCAAGAATTGGGCTACGGGAGGACGGTCAGAGACCTTTATGGACGTCGGGTCTAACGTGTCAAACCATATGAATGATGGAGTTCCTATTCATTAATCACAGGATCCAAACATCCCTATGATGTCTAATCAGGGAATATACATGTCACAAGATGACATGCATGGAACACGTACTGGTTGAAACACTGAAAGAGGAAATGCTTCGAGAGGAAGTAAGAGGAAGCGAAGTGGGAATCAATATGAAATGGCAAAGATTGTTAGGAATGCGATAGTGTTTGCAAATGACCAATTGAAGGCGATTGCAGAATGGCCGAAAGAGAAGCGTACAACTGAAGTCGAACTACGTACAGAAGTTGTAAACCAACTTTAAGATATTCCTAAATTGCATAACCGATAGAGAGTGAAACTTATGCAAATCATATTCCACTGCGTGCAAGATATGGAGAGCTTCTTATCCGTTCCTATAGCCCTAAAGTTGGACTATTGCAACCTTCTCCTTGAAGAGAATGTTTAATCAACCCGTGTTTTAGACTGTTTTTCAATAATGAACAATGATTAGTTTGTTTCAATTATGCATTTAAGTTTGTAGTACATTTGGTACCTAAAAAAAAGGGGATATTTTAATCATGCAATTAAGGGTGTTCAAAAAACCTGATGACCCGAAAAAACCGATCAACCCAACCCAACCCTCAAATAAACAAAAAATTTATGGGTTGGATTGGTTCATGGGTTCACCTAATATAACTCAAATCAACCCGAACTAACCCGAATTTATTATTAACTTTAGAATATTTTATTTTGTTACTTATAACATGATTATTTATACATATTGATTTTAATTTTATTTAATTCCAATATTTTAAGAATAATTTATTCTCCAACAACTCTTAAATATAGTTTTTTTACACTTTAGAAAGAAAAAATTTACTATATAAATTGAAGTTGAGTTGTTAATCTTAATTCAATATATGAAAATAATTAAATTAGATTTTTACATATTTACGTTTTGCTTCTTTTGAAAACAAAATTTTAAATAAATGACCTGATTAACCCAAACCAACCCAACCCAAATATTTCATGGTTGGATTGGGTTGGGTTCATTTTTTAATAAAGGTTATTTGGGTTGAAGAAATTTTCAACCCGAACAATTGGGTTGGATAAAAAAAGTCTTTCAACCCAACCCAACCCAACCCATGAACACCCCTACATGCAATCATGAGTTAGTTATTTTCTCTTAGAGATGCTTGTACCTAAAAAAAGAGCTTTATATATGAAATACATGAATTGCATAAAAAAATAATGCACTTTTTCCTTTTTTGGCCATGTTAACCAAGGTATCTCTCAAAATGACAAAAAAAATCATGCTTAGCTTTTAATATAAATTACAATGAAATTACTTTTGTATAAATTGGTGGAGCATATAGTCTTAATTATATTTTCAAAATATGATATTTCATATGTATAATTATTAGTATTATAAAATATGGTAGTAGAAAAAGTTACACATGGTCTAAAATAATCTACATTCAAATTACAGACTGTTATAATTCAGACTATAATAACCTGCACTCCAAACACAAACTATTATAAGATAGAATATAATACTCTGCACCTCAAACACAGACTATTATAAACCAGACTATAATAGTCTGCACCACAAACACAAACTATTAAAACATACAGTTTATTATAACCCACATACTATAATAACATACCCTGCGCCCCAAACGGCCCCTTAGAGAGTCTTTTAGTATTTTGAAAATTTTCTGAGCTTCGTTCTTCAAATCTTCAAGAGAGCAAAAGCAGATTTTGAAAACTTCGATCTTAGATTTTTTGGGAGAGGTACACTTAGTACTCTAGAACTTTAGTCTTTTGATTTCAGAGTTTCAAGAGAGTTATGTTCTTCAAATCTTAAATGCTTCAATCTTCAAAGCTCTTCGATCTTCATATCTTTAGGTAAGTTACACTCTTTAGTACTTTAGATCTTTAATCTTTTGATCTTCAGAGTTTCAAGTGAATTATGTTATTCAAATCTTAAGTGCTTCAATCTTTGAATTTTCAGAGCTTAATAGATTTAGAAGTTTTCTAATCCTCTCTCTAAAATTAAAGGTAAGACTCCCTAGTTAAAGGAGCTTACATGGGTCTTGGGTCTAGTTTCTTTTGGCCCATAATTTGAACTTGGGCTAGAGCCAAAATTGGTTTTGAAGTCAAACTTTTTTTGTCCACTTTTATACCACAAATCTGAATTAGATTAAACCTTGGACTCGATCAGTTTAATTTAGGGAAATTTGACTGTATAGCAAAGTTTAGAGTTTGGTTTGAAAAAATGTCAAAAACGAAATTTGTTTAGATCTATGGTAAAGGAGCTACTTTGCACGTGATCCAAAATTTTGATAATTCGAAAACGTTCTCTAACTTCTCGTGTAACCAACATTTTTTTAATTACATGGCAATACATGATTAGTTCAAATTTTCTCATTGCAATCTTGACTTCCAAATTCATGAGTCAATTTAAAAAGAAAAAGAAAAAAAAAAGTCCCTTTCAATTTTAGATTCCCCTAATTATCCTTTGGAGTTTAGATGGAGAATAAATTTCGAGTGATTAAAATTCACCACGTCATCACAATGAAATCTCATTTTATTCAATTTAGGGATAATTAAGAATTAATATGTACCCCAAATTGACATTTGGAGAAAAACAAATGACAAATTACAAAACGTCAAGCGTCTACCAGCCATTTGATGATAGTTATCGTGTCATCATAACAATAATTTGGTCAGCAGCCTAACTAGGCCTAAAATTGTAAATTAGATTGGGCTAGGTAAATCAAGTCTCTCGTGCTCAAGGTCCAATCCAATCTAATCTCATGGTAGAAAACTAGTCCAAAGAAAAGGTTTGACTTAGGTCAAACTTTCACCATGTCCCAATCCAATTGTTGAGCCCAAAAAGAAATCAAGCCCAAGCCCAAGTCCACCAAGTTTAATGCATATATAGGTTTTTTTTAAAAAAAAAAAAAAAAAATCAATTACTTTGGGTGATATATTATTGTGAAATTGCAAACATGGTAGGGAATATGGTAATCTATGAACTGAAACTGACCGTTCCAAAACAATTGGAGTTTTCTTAAAAACTCAACCATTGAATACATAATCAAACTAATTTAAACTGAATTGATAAATATAAAAATATTGAATGAATAAAATAAATTAAAAGACATAATAACATATTAGAATGAATTTTAAGATACTAATAATTAATAACATTTTATGTAAATGATTTACCAACAAAGTTATTATTACTTTTTTTAAAAAATAATATACACGTGCATGACACGTGGTAATACACTAGTTTTTAATATAACTCTTGTGTTAGTAACACTTACAACTCGTGTAACATTTACAAAGTTGGTCGTATCCATAGTGTCAGTGATAAGACACCTAATCTTATCCATATACTACAAACGATTTAACCTAATCTTATCCATATACTATAAACGATTTAAGTTATACTCAAACATGATCCACACACTACAAGAATATAATATTTTTTGATGTCCAAAATCGTCAAGATATAGCTAAAAACACATTGAGAGATCATCTCCCAACTCCATGATCTCATCGAGAGAATAATCAGGAAATAGGCGTCGGGGGTCATATTCCCAACGCAAAATGCCTACTCATTGAGAGTTTGTGTAAACTTTCAAGGAGGTATATGTGCTGTCAAGAATATATATCTCCCAACGAGGTCAATGACATATCGATAGTTCTCCCGGCTCTCTTGACGGTTTCAATTGGAGATTCAATGACCAAATGGATGTCCTCATTCAATCTCACGACGATTGTGTACCCCGTCGGGGGAGATTAGGCCTTTTTTCTTTTTAATATTCCTATAATTTATTTTTTTTTCTTAATATTGATTTGCATAACCAAAAATTGAACCAAAATCAACAATTTGTTAAGGAAATCTAAAGTTTTCACATATATTGAAATTAAACAAAGTCGCCCATAATATTATTCGCTACATAAAAAAGAGAGAAGTGTACTAAATAATAATGTTTACATATAGTATAAATATAGTAGTCTACAAAAATATATCTTGAGGAACATATATGAAAGTATGATGACCATGTTGTGAGCTCATAACTCTAAAAATTACTCCTTCAAAGCATCAAATTTACCTACAATTTAGTGCATATTATTATTAAGATTAAACGTATGAATAAAACTTAACAAAATAATAAAAAAAAAAAAAAAAAAAACTTACCGATCAATTAAAACAGTGTTGGATTAAGGAAAAGTCAATGTTGGATTAGACTAGGGTGCCTACACCCTACACACTTTGTCAATCCAATTATTTTAAATTTGATTTACAATCCGTAATAATTTCAACCTCATCCTCTCTCCAAACAAAAACACAGAATCAAACACAAAAGCATCAAATTTTATATTGCCTTAGCATTATATTCAAATATATAATTGTAGTCTTAATTCGCAGAATTTGTGATAATGTGAATAATTGGAAATTGCTTGATCAGTACTCTTCAAAATTTATCTTCCCTGGGTAAAACTACACCAATCCTCTTTTGAAATAATGATGGATTTTGCTGCTAAAGTAGGTACATATATAAAAATTTACTTGATATTAAAATGTAATTTTATATATTTTTATTACTAATTAAAACTCTCCAAATCTTTCTTCCATGCATAGGAAAATTTGGCTCTCCACGAAAATTTGAGAGTACAGGTCTGAAATAATAACGGATAAACATACGGTTAGAAGTAGATTTGTATACGTTAAGTAATAACAGGTAAACATACCGTCAGAAGTGGATTCATATACGTTTAGGTAATTACTAATATATTATTACATGTGCATCTTTGTGGGAATTATTATATTTTACATTTTCCATCAATTAATCAATATAATTATTTACTTTCTTACAAATGAATATATAATAGATGAGTTGAGGATTTATTATTTACTACATTCTTTATAAATTCTTTTATAAACAATGGTCAAATATAAATTCTTTATATTTTACATTTGCATCTGGTCAAACATACAATAGCTTTTCTTTGGATCATGCTACATTCTTTTTTCTCTTTCAATTTAATGTTATGAAAAACTTTTTCATAGCATTATTTATAAAAATACTATGTTTTACTTTTAATGTCATGTTTATTGTAGTAAAAAAAGGTATGATTTTACTTTTAAGCTATAAAACACATATATTGTTACAATTCTTTATTTCTTTAGTGTTATGATTGATTTGATAGCTAAGTTTGATATTGTTTATTTATCATTTTATACAAATGTAACAAAGGGCTATAAATATAATTGTAAAATCTACTTCATTTATATTTATATTAAAGTGCATTCACATGAAAATGAATTTTCAAGAGTCCAATCCAATTTTATATATCTATCCTCCAATTACTACAACATTTAACACCAACATAAGTAACCATATATATATATTTTAGATAAAGTTGTCATTTTCTTCAAATTACATTTACATTATAGAAAATAAAATTAAAAAAAAAACTTTGAATTCTTAGTTTCCTTCATATACATAATATATTTGTTTTTGTTTTTTTTTTATACATTTAGTCTTGTATAAAACTGAATATGCAAAACTAAAATCATTATAATGAAATATATATATATATATGAAAAGAGATGAGTTGCAAATTTTTATATGATAAGAATGGGTTGCAAATAAAACAAATTAAGGAAAAATAACCAGGAAAAAGAAAAATGAATAAATAAATAAAATTAGATACGCTACTAATACCATAAATACTTTACCATCAGTAGACAATATCTATTATGGCAAAAACAAGATAAAATTTTCCACACGAAGACAAAGCTGAATTTTTCATAAAAAATGAAATTTGTGGAATGGACGATCATTTGATACAATTTCTTATTAATTTATTAATGATACCCAATACAGAGTCCATATCGGATGGGGAATTGAAGACAAATACTTGTCTTTTTTTTTAAAGAGTTGTTTTCAAATATAGAAAAATAAATCAAAATATTTACGAAATATAGCAAAATTTTAGAACTATCAATGATAAACTTCTATCAATGTCTATCATCGTCTATCAGTGACATTGATAGACACTAATAGAAGTCAATCAGTGTCTATCAGCATCTATAATTGATAGTTCTAAAATTTTGCTCTATCTTGTAAATATTTTCAACAATTTTATCATTTGAAATAATTTTCCTTTTTTAAAATTACTTTTGTTTACTTGATTGATTTTTAAAACACGAGTACAAAATATGAATAACCAAAAATAGAAATATATAAGTGAAGTAGTAGTGTTTATAAATTTAATTGGTAAAAAATTAAAAGATGATCAAACAAGACCTAAATTCTTATCTAATGAGTCAAAGTTTTATCTAATTTTATCTGTACAAATTATTTTAGGCTCAATTTAATGTATGTATTTTTTTTTTTAATAGTTTTTGAAAAATGGGTATGTTTGGCACCAAATTGAATTTTTGTTTTTTCAATTGAAAAAAAACACTTTTTAAGTTGTCAAGAAATTTTCGGAAACAAAAATAATTTTTAAACCTTAATTGATGTAATTTTTTAAACACCTATAATATTTGGAATTAGGTAGGAAATAATAATATTCAAAATATTTTCTCACATCAATTTTTTCATTTTGTTTTTTAGCAAGATTATTTTTTTAAAAAAAATGTAAAGTATTTCAAAATTCAAAGTTTGATTAGAAAATATAAACAAAATTATTATTAATAATAATAAAATTTAGAAAACTAAAAGTATCCATAAATTATGAATTATGAATTCTGTTTGTATTTAGAGAGAAAAGGAGTTATATTTGATTTTATTTTAAAAGGTCAAAGGATTTTTCCTATTTGGTGAGTAAAAGCAAGTTGTACATTTTTGGGTGTTTGTTCTTTTTTTTTTTTTTTTTTTTTTTTAATTAATCTAAATTAATATGATTATTTTTTTTTAACTACACCGTTATGACATTTTTTGTGGCTGTTGTATGTTATTACCCTTCACATCCCATGTTTATTTAGAGGGTAGTAGCCACAAAAAAGAAAAATGGAATCTCTAATTATTGTGTTTGGCAAATTTGTAACTATTTTAAAATTTTAACATTAATTGTGTCTCATTGGTTCCTCATAGGAGGGGTCCAAAGATAATTTTATAAAGTTTTTCTTTCCTTTTGACAAAAAAAAAAAAAAATGTTAAAAGACATAAATTAAGGTTATAATGTTTTCCCCCTTAAGATATATAAAAGAACACGAAATTGGAACCTCTCCTTCTTCATGTGTTTCAGATAAAAGAAATAATTAGTAAAAAAAAAAAGAAAAGAAAAGAAAAGAAAATACTTAGTTGGAGGGATTGTTGTGTGGGAGCAACAGAATGTCCCTCATCAAAACAGCTACATAGACTCTAGTTCTTTTGTACTTCCTTTTATAATAGTAAATACATTTTCTCTTTAAATAAATCATGCATCTTATTATTAGCTAAAATTTCATTTTTTTTTTCTTTTTTCTTTTTTACATGAAGGGATAATAATTATATATTCTTCACAAGTGAGAAAATTTTTGAAATATTGTTTACTTTTTTATTGGTGAAATTACAAAAAAAAAAAAAAAAAACTTCTCATAATACTCATATTCTAATAAAATAAAAATTAATCAAGGACGGGGTCGGGATATCCTCCTCGTCCCTGCACCGTTCCCGACCGAGGACCCGGTTAGGATCCCCGATCAAACTAGGAATTTTCCGTCCCGACCTGACCTCGCAAGGATTTTTTCCAATCTTAAATTAGGATCATTAATTACTATCATAATTTCATATTAGTTTTACAGCAATACAATATCAATAAAATAAAAATAATGCAGAAAAAGATTTTAACCATGAAAATTATAAAGTTTAGAGATATTAAATTAATACAAAGATGTATGATTACTGTATAATATCAAATGCTATTGCTCATTCAGAAAAACTCAACCGCGCATGTCCTTATGTTGTAGGATATATAAATCATAATAAAAAATAGGAAGAGGAAATTTTCGGCCCATAGTTGGTTGACTATTTATTTCTTTTTTTCAAAAAAATATTAATAAAAAAAGGAAAAATTATGCAATACTATGATATTTTGAGTGGTGACGTTGAAAAATATTTCTTTATGAATTCACTTTTCTTTGTCCATTCCCAATTTTATAATTTTCGCTCTTGATCACCGATAGCTCTCAAAAAGAGTTATTATTCTTAACTTAATTTGGATTTATGATCAGGTTTTACGTGTTTATTATCTTATTTTGTAGGTATCAAGCACCAAGGAGGTAGAATTAGTGATTTGAAGCTGATCGGGGTTAATTTGAAGTAATTTGGAGTAGATTTGAGCATCCGGACTTCAAAGGATTTAAGAAGACAAAAATGCCCCCGTTGAGTGTCACAAAGCTCCTGATTTACCTAACCTAACGCTCGTGCAATGCTTGAAGGTAGTAGCTTGAAGTATAGGGGAGCGTTGCAACACTGACCACAACATGGCAACGCTCCAAAAGATCATCATCGCCACTGTTGCAACATCGTGTGACGCTCGACCCTGACGTTGGAAGACAGAAACACAATGTTGCAACGCTGCTTTACAATGTCACGACGTTGCGAACTTTGACGGACGGACATGGTTAGCGCACGCGCAAATGAGCGTTGCAACGTTGCGATATTTTCTATAAATACTCTCATTCGTCTTTAGGTTAAAATAGGTCGAGTTTGGGAGGCCAAATTGATGGAAGCCAAAGTAAAACTCGTTCCTTCGTCCATTCCTTTCAATTTTCGGTATCTTTAGGTTAGTTTCGCTTTTTATTTTGGGTTGTAATCAATGGAACAAATGTGTTGTCAGATTTGTCTATGAATTGAGAGGTAATCTCTATCTAGTTTTTTTGAATAAGAGCCATGTGTTTAATTTCTTGAAGGTTTCTTAATTAATTTAACTGCAATCTTGTGAATTCTTTGGTTGGATTTGTTTTAATCGTAATGGAATTTTAATAAATTCTTTTGAAAAATTAATTTGTTGAAATTCTTGTTTGCAAAAGCATTCTAGCCTATGCATCATTAATTGATTTAGTTGTAAATATTAGGATCACATGTTTAGGGTCTAAAATTTTTCTGGCCAAACTCATGTATACCCTAATATAATCTTTCTAAATAAATCATGTTACAAGATATGACTTTTCGGCTTGTAGTATGTCTCAACAATTGAACCATTTATTAATGCTTTTTAGTTTTAACTTGTATGTCGCTAAGAAGGAAAAGTTTTAAACTGAATTAGTGATGATTTGGTTTAATATCGAAATTGGCTAATTAGGCTATTAGAATTTCTAATAGGTTGAGGGATTGACTGATTCAGGATAATTAATTGGTGCTTAATGAAAAAAAATTACATAGGAACTCTCTCTTGCTTTAGAAATTAGATAGACTCCTTTCCTAGATTACATTTACCCCTTTTATTTCAATTTCGCACGGGTTACCTCTTCCACACCAAAACCCCCCATTTATCACTCTAGTTAGAAAAATTAACTCAACAAAACCAATTGCGCTTCTCTGTGGATTGTCTCGGACTTACCACTATTGCTACATTTTAGTAGTGATAGGAGTAGTTCGACATTTACAAATTTTCTTTTGACCAGACTCGAGGCTTATTAACGACGTAGGCTTTCAGCTCTATAAAAAATGGCATCATTGTCGGGGAAGCCATTGATGTTTCGTTAGTTAAGTTTCTAGTTAGAGTATTCTTTTGCTTTTGATTTGTTTTCTTTTTGTGTCTATTTGTTCTTTTATGACAGGAAATATCAACTGTATGGTTTTCCATATGCAGAGCAATGGGAATCACCAGAGATAAGAGAGATTCATGGTCATAGAAATCAAATTTCTGAACTAACCTTTGTTGTGCAAGCTTTGGCTAATATGCAGGTTCAGAATTCACATGGCCCTGAATGGGGATGTCATCCTCCTTAGGAGTTGGCTGGCCAAGCACTGTTATCAATGCCATATCAATTTGCCCACACAGGTATTTCTTTAGAGGATATAGTTAGGGAACTTTCTAATTGCTTTGGTAAGTTTGTGCAGGAACGCCCCTACTATTACCAAGAACCCATCAATTTCCAGCAGGACGACCTCTATTTCGAACGTGAGGTCAGAGCTGAAATTCAAAGTTTGAGTGATCAAATTGCTCAGATCGCTGAATCAGTTAGGAAACTGGAGGAGCCTTGTGAATCACCCTCCAAGGATGCCAAGGTGCGCAGCGACGGTATGAGCATAGATGATCCAGCAGAACAGACGGTCCCTCAATTTTTTTTAGCAAGGTAAGGCATTGGATTATTTAATGTATGAACGTACTAATGATTTTTCTAAGCGTGCAGAAAATGATTTAGATCCATCCCGCGTCTGTGGCATTGAGCTTGACCTTGTGGAATATGCTTGGATCGATTCGGACAACAAGGTTTATCTTCTGCCACAACAAGAACGAGTCAGTGAGGTTAAGTATGAGTATGGGCTTAATTTAGAAGAATTTCAGGTAAAAGAGTCAGAGGCTCCCAAGCCTCACCCTATTCTTTGTATTGGTATTCCTCTTATTTTTTAATTTTACTTGCCTTCGCCTCACAAGTCAGTTGAGTTAGAGTCTTCATTTTCTGCAGAGTCAGTCCTTGAGTCTTTTATTTTATTTTCTTTTACTAATATGAAAAATACCAAATTCGACATGTCTAGTTCTCTTCAAAAGATGAAGAGCTTTGTAGCCTTACCGGGCTATATCGACTCATCCAAGAAGGGACTAGAGACATATGAGAATTTTTTGTATCTTGATAGGGGACAGGTCACGTCGAGCAATCGAGGTTCAAAATTTTCCCTTCTTGGAGGGAGCCAGATGAAAAAATTTACTACTTTCTTTATTTGTTTTCTAGATTAAGTTTCTTTTTGTTTTTGTTTTGTAGGAATGACCTAGAGGAGAGGAGCTCTTTTTTTAGGTGAGCCTACGACCACCATCATCCTATGCGTGACTATGTTTTCAAGGGAGGTTTTCTTTTCCCTTGTCTTTATTTTCATTGGGCTTAGAATAGAGATACATTGGGGACAATGTATCATTTTAAAGTTAGGGGTGGTAGTTATATATGCATGTTTGGTAAATCTTTGAGCACCTGAGCTCGGACTTTGTGGTTGATCTATTGATATGATTTTTATGATACATGTATTGTGATGATGACTTTCTATGATAGGATTTAGATAACTCTCTCTTTGATCTGTTTAGAGTTCACATAATGTATGCATGATTTTAGGCTAAATTTAAAATTTTTTTCTTGATTTCCTTACATATTTTGAGCACATAGCCGTTTTATTTGTGGTTTTGAATGCTTAGGATTGGATTATTTGGTCCACATGTTTGTTGTCACTCCGAAAGGTCTAGGTAAGGGTTGTTAAGTAACTGAAGCTCAACTTAGTAAAACATGCTTAGGTTTTTTTTTTCAAACTCTTGTGCTGTAAAGTAAAAGCTTGTTGTATGTTATTTAAAAGGAAAGCATGTTGTAGAGTAAAAGAAATTTTGTATGATATTTTTGAAGGGGATTACTTCTCTTTCTTGGGTTATGATTAACCTGGGGCGGCTATGACACCCGTAGTTTCCTTCTGAGCTAAAATACCCCGAGGAATGAGTAAGCTTCGACACCTTGTTAGGAGACATTGCTCGTAGTTGGATGATTCGCATGACATTCGTGTGGGCAAGCCAAAATGAAGGCAATGTGTCTAGATAAGGTTTCCTCTTTCATGTGTATAAAAGTGAAATAAATAATAAAAAAAGGGTTTGGTTCCCTTAAGTGTTTCATTTCAACCTTGAGTCTAGGGAGCTTAATGCTTGATCCTTCGAGCCAGAGTAGGGGAAAACGAGTTGAGGGCTGAATAAAACTTTCCCGGTGTAGCAGAGACCTAGATAGGATTAGCTAAGCGCACACACACACACGTAGGGGATAGAGAATTAGTTTTAAATGTCTTGATTAAGTGAATGCATTTGAATGACCCTTTCTTTGAGAAGAGTTTGTTATCTTTAGCCTTGAGATCTGAGTCGCTCATTTGCATCATAAGTTTCATTACCTATATTTTATTCTTCCTTGCTCGGGATGAGCAAGAATTAAGTTAGGGGTGTTTGATAACTCTAAAAAAGAGCTATTATTCCTAGCTTAATTCAGGCTTGTTATCAAGTTTTACGTGTTTATTGTCTTATATTGTAGTTATCAAGCACCGAGGAGGTAGAATTGGTGATTTGAAGCTGATCAGAGTTAATTTGAAGCAATTTGGAGTAGATTTGAGCTTCCCAACTTCAAAGGAGTTAAAATGAAAAAAATGCCCCTATTGAACGTCACAACGCTCCTGATTTACCTAACCTGACGATCGTGCAATGCTTGAAGGCTGCAACTCGAAGTACAGGGGAGTATTGCAATGTTGGCCACTGTGTCGCACGAAAGATCAACATCTTCATCGTTGTAACGCTATGCGACGCTCGACCCTGACGCTGGAAGACAGAAGTGTAGCATTGCAATGCTGCTTTACAGTGTCGCGACACTGCGAACTTGACAGACAGACATGGTAGCGTGTGCAAGTAAGCGTTGCAATGCTATTTTTAGCGTTGCGACGCTACGATCTTTCCTATAATACTCCCCTTCATCTTTAGGTCAAAATAGGCCGAATTTGGGAGGTCAAATTGATGGAGGCTGAAATAAAACTCGTTCTTTCATCCATTCCCTTCAATTTTCAGTATCTTTAGGTTAGTTTTGCCTTTTATTTTAGATTTTAATCAATAGAACGGATGTGTATTTCATATTTATCTATGAATTGAGAGGTAATCTCTATCTAGTTTCTTTGAGCAAGAGCCCTGTGTGTATTTAATTTCTTGAAGGTTTCTTAATTAATTTAACTGCAATCTTGTGAATTCTTTAGTTGGATTTGTTTTAATCTTAATGGAGTTTTGATAAATTCTTCTGACAAATTAATTTGTTGAAATTCTTGTTTGCAAAATCATTCTAGCCTTTGCATCATTGATTGATTTAGTTGCAAGTATTAGGATCGCATGTTTAGGGTCTAGACTTTTTCTTGCCAAACTCATGTATGCCCTAGTATGTATAATCTTTCCAAATAAATCATGCTACAAGATATGGCTTTCCGGCTTGTAGTATGTCTAAACACTTGAACACTTTCTTGATGCTTTTCAGTTTTAACTTGTATGTAGCTAAGAAGGAAAAATTTTAAACTGAATTAGTGCTGGTTTGGTTTAATATCGAAATTGGCTAATTGGGCTATTAGAATTTCTAATAGGTTGAGAAGTTGATAGATTCAACGTAATTAATTGGTGTCTAATGAAAGAAATTGTATAGGAATCTCTCTTGAATTTCTAATAGGTTGAGAAGTTGATAGATTCAACGTAATTAATTGGTGTCTAATGAAAGAAACGTAATTAATTGGTGTCTACTGAATTAGTGCTTATTTAAATACTTGTACAAACAAAACTTTTATTAAATTGAAAAACCTCTGGTCGCATATATCACAAATATAACGCAATTAAACTAAAACAAACCCTGTGTTCAACCTCGGATCTCACCGAAAAACTTGCGGTGAAATTATACTTGGTTTCAATGCAAGGAAACTTGTGACAATGCACAACATACTACAAAAACATTCATTAATAACACATATCTAGAAGTAGTATCGCATATCATCGCAATCATCCATGCGTTGACTTGTATCTTAGATTAAAAATTATGTCATCAATAACTGACTAAACTCTTTAGTCACGAGATCCACAATCTGTTAACTTCTAGGCACTCCACTAAAGACCAACAGGTGAACTCTTCTTACCACAGATATATTATGTGCCCATCTTAACCACTAAGCAGTGCGACAACCTTTCACAAATCGCTCGTAAGTACAGCTGGGCCAATAACTGTTATGCCCCTGTAATTACATCTATCTCCTTAAGTACCACTGATCCCTCTAATGAACATAAGTTATAGTCCTACTATGACTGAGTCTTCTCTTCCAAAGAGAAGCTATGGCCACTATGTTCAAGCCTCAGAATCAACCCTTAAGGGAGCAATCTCTCTACTTATCCCTGCTTCGAGAAAGGAGTGAATTCCATATTGTGGATTGAGTTCCCAACTCCCAATCAGACAAGTCCCCAAAAAGGTAGGCATGTTGAGCTCACAATCTGGCCACTTTCACCCATACTAATTAAAGGACCGCCTTCAAAGGAAGAAGTTCCCAAAATACTCAGGATTGAGGTCGTGTCACCTATGGTTCTTTAGGTGAGATACAAGTCTCAAGTATCAACGACGTTGTATACAGAGTCTAGGCATCTCGTGGTCCAGGTCTTATATAAACTCTTTGTATAGGACACACCTGCTCGCACGTCTCCATATGAATGGTCAGGATCTACCATCTATAGTAGTTTACAACACTTGCAAACCTTTACAAAGCGGGCCGTATCCGTAGTTTCACAAGGATCAAGTATCCCACCTTAATCCTTATACTACAGACCTATTTAGGTTATCACTTAAGGCATGATCCATTTGTATATCACATATACATGCTTAAGTTTACAAAAGATAACCAAGGAGCTTTGTTTATTAGATGTGAATAAATGCCAGAATTAAATAACACTTATTTTATTCATTAAACAATGTGTATCTTTACAAAACAACGAGACTCTGAGAGAATTAGGACACCAATCCCAACAATTTCATGGTTTGATCTTATACAAACACTTAGTATAGGATACCCCCGCTTGCATGTCTCCATATGAATGATCAGGATCAGATCATTTGTAACACTTTACAACCCTTGTAATACCTATAAAGCGGGTCGTATCTGTAGTGTCACCAGGATAAGGTACCCACCCTTATCCATCTACTAAAAGCCATTTAGGTTATTATTTAAACAAGATCTACTTGTATGTCTCTACATACTTGTTTAAATTACATGAAATAACCTCGGATCTTAGTTTATTGGATTGAGTATATACTTATAAAATAGAGACAATTGCAAATATAGACATCAGAACCAAAGTATTAGTAAATATAACATAATGTAAAAAAAATTGCAAATATGGCCAAATTTAAATAGTCTATCAGTGATAGACCATATTATTGGTAGGAGTCTATCAGTGATAGAGCATATCACTGGTAAGAGTCTATCAACGATAGAAGTCTATCGCTGATAGATTTGTCTATATTTGTAATTTTTTTAAATGATGTTATACACTTGGTTTTTATTCCTAAAAGTGTTACCAGTTGTAATTACTCTATAAAATAACATTTATTTTATTAACAACAATATGTTTATACAATGTTTACAAACTATGAGATTACAAGGAGATTTAGGACACCATTCCCAACAATCTCTCACTTGTCTTAAAGCTTAGGGAGACTAATGTACAATACAAATAAAGTAAAAAAATACAATAAACTAGGGCATACACTATACCCTAGTAACATCTCCCACTTGTCCTAGACAATATGCCGCATATCCCGTAGACCCAGACTTTCTAGATAACCCTCAAACACTTTAGCTCTTTAAGACCTGTCTCTTATACACATCTAGATGTGTATAAGAGACAGGTGAGAGCCTTTGTAAACGGATCAGCAACGTTGCACTCTGAAGCAATCTTTGTGACAATCACATCATCTCGATGCACAATCTCTCGAATCAAATGATATTTCCATTCTATGTGCTTGCCTCTTCCGTGACTCCTAGGTTCCTTAGAATTTGCCGCAACACCACTGTTATCACAATAAAGTGTGATGGACAAAGACATATTTGGAATAACTTCCAAATCAGTAAGGAAATTCTTAAGCCAAACAGTCTCTTTAGCAGCTTCACAAGTAGCTACGTATTTGGCTTCCATAGTGAAGTTTGCGATGCATCCTTGCTTGATGCTTCGTCATACTATAGCTCTTCCATTTAGAGTAAACATTGACCCTGATGTGGATTTTAAAGAATCCCGATCAGTCTGAAAGTCAGAGTCTGTGTATCCTGTAAGGATCAAATCGTTATCTCCATACATGAGCATATAGTCCCTCATTCTCCGAAGATACTTGAGGATTGTTTTGACCGTCGTCCAATGATCTAATCCTAGATTGGACTGACATCGATTGATAATCCCTACTGCATAGCAAATGTCAGGTCTAGTACATAACATTGCATACATAAGGCTACCAATAGCCGATGCATAGGGAATCAGTCTCATTTCTTCAACCCCTTAAGGAGTCTTAGGACACTATTTCTTAGACAATAAAATTCCATGTCTGAAAGGTAATAAACCCTTCTTGAAATTATGCATTGAATATCTGACAAGAATCTTGTCAATATATTATGCCTGAGACAAGGCCAACCTTTTGTTCTTACGATCCCTTATAATCTGGATCCCTAGAACAAACTACACCTCTCCCAAATCTTTCATTTGGAATTAGTGGCTAGACATTTCTTTACATCAGTCAGAAAACCTACATCATTCCCAATGTAGGATATCATCCACATATAATACAAGGAAAGCTACTGAGTTGTTGATGATTTCCTTGTACACACAAGGCTCATCAACATTCTGATCAAAGCCATAAGATTTGATCGCAATATCAAATCTTATATTCCAAGATCGATATGCTTACTTCAGTCCATAAATGGACTGATTAAGCTTGCAAACCTTTTACTCTTGATCTTGTTCAATGAATCCCTCTGGTTGATTCATGTAGATGGTCTCTTTAAGATTACTATTCAAAATGGTAGTTTTGACGTCCATTTTCCATATCTCATAGTCATAATATATGACTATGGACAAGAGAATCCTGGTAGAATTTAACATGACAACAGGTGAGAAAGTTTCTTCACAGTCCACTCCCTCAACCTGGGTATAACCCTTTGCTATATGTCTAGCTTTAAAGGTCTGTACCTTTCCAACTACACTTCTTTTCCTCTTGTAGATCCATTTACAACTTATAGGTTTTACCCCATCAGGTTGATCTATAAGCTTCTAGATAGAATTGAAGTACATGGACTCCATTTCTTGATTCATGTCTTTAATCCATTCATCCTTGTCAGCATCTTCCATTACTTACTTATAAGACAATGAATCCTCAACACCATCATCGATTATGATGTTTTGGGCTTTTGTTAAACCCATGTGGCGTACATGTGGGTTCATAACCATCCCACTACGTCGAGGCAATCTCAACTCTTGAGATGGATGACTAGATGAACTGACATCAACAACCCTTGTTGATCTATCAGTCTATTCAACAACTCTTGCTGAAGTCTCAGTAGTCTCATTAGAAATCTCATTTAAAACAAGTTTACTTCGTGGTTTATGATCCCTCACGTGGTCTTCTTCCAAAAAGGTAGCATTTGTCGACACAAACACTTTATCTCACTTGGATCATAGAAGTATCCATCTCTCGTTCCTTGGGATAACCTACAAAAAGGCACACTTTTGAACGATATTCCAACTTTTTGGGGTTTTCCATAAAGACATGGGCTGGACATCCCCAAATCCTGAAGTGGCATAAACTACCTTTACGACCTCTCCATAACTCAAAAGGTGTTTCAGAAACACTCTTTGAGGGAACATTGTTCAAAATATAAACTGCAGTCTACTGTATATCCTCAAAACAAGTCAGGATGATGAACATAACTCATCATAGATTGAACCATGTCCAACAGGGTCTGTTTCTCCATTATGATACACCATTTTGCTGAGGTGTACCTGGATCTGAGAGTTGGGACGTGATTCCATGTTCTATCATATAGTTTTGGAATCTTAAATCCATATACTCTCCACCACGATCAGATCGTAGTGTTTTTATCTTTTTACCTAACAAGTTTTCAACTTCAGTCTTATACTCCTTGAACTTTTCAAGAGCTTCAGACTTATGTTGCATTAGGTATAGATACCCAAATCTAGAATAATCTTCTATGAAAGAGATGAAATATTCATACCCACCTCGTGCATTTTCATTCATCAGACCACAGAGGTCTGAATATATATGCTCCAAGGTTTCTTTGGCTCTATAACCTTTTCCAGTAAAAGGTCGTCTGGTCATTTTACCTTCAAGGCATGTCTTACATACTGGTAAAAAGTTTTCTTCAAAACCATTTAGAAGTCCACTTTTCACCAACTTCTCAATCCTATTGAGATTGATGTGACCTAACCTTAGATGCTAAATATGGGCATTTTCTTTAGAAGAAATTCTCGATCTTTTTACAATTGTTGCTGTTTTGAATATTTCAGTATTGAGCATAGCTTTTATGACTAACGACCTTAGTACATACAATTTATTTTCCATTGAACCAAAACCTAACTCCATTCCATTCTTAAAAATAAACACTGTATTCTCAGAGAATGATATGGAATAATTTTTTTCAATCAGACAGGAAACAGAAATTAGGTTCTTCTTGATATGAGGAACTACATATAAATTATCTAATAACATTTCTTGTCCAAAAATAACTTGAGCTTTCCTACAACAACAGCTAAAACGACCTCACTAGTACCAACTCTAAGAGTCATCTCTCCAACTTCTAACTGTTTCTAGGAACTAAATCATCGATGGGAAGAACACATGTGGTTAGTAGCTCCTAAATCAACTATCCAGGCAGAATCATCATTCTTTACTAAACATGTCTCTAAGATAAATAAATCATATTTATTGTCTTTGGAGTTCTTCCTTTTCTGGAGAGTAGTGGGATCAGCTCCATAACCCAAATTATAAACTCCAAGTTTCATTTCAGAGGACAATCCTCGTGGACGAACTTCATCAGAGTTAGCAACAATTGCTTTCTCTGTTAGTCCCTTGACATTCAATAGAGGCCGGAGATTATCTTGGGAATTGACACTACTGGTTTCAATGCCATCAATTCTGCTTTGCTTGAATAGTGAGAACTTATGTTTAAACAATTCTCGCATTGATTCCATGATCTCATGTGCAATGACCATGTTCTCAAACCTTTTGGCCAACGCATCAGGTATGCTTGCTAAATGTGAACTCGGGCTCTCGAATTAGCCTCCATCCATACCTCATATGCATTACAAACATTTTGTGGTGCATCAAGGGTTAGGACTTGAGGACAATCCTCATTCATGACAACTTCGAGGTCGTTTACCACAAAAAATGTTTTAATGGATTCTTTCCACATCATGTAATTAAAATCGGTCAAACTAGAAAAGACAACTAACAGAAAATCACTATTTGACATTTTGCTTAAAAAACAAACATATCGATCTACATTAGATTTTAGCATAACTCTTAGAATATTCAATCAGTTTTAGCAAAATCTAAATAAACCTCATTTAACATATAATTTTGCAATGATGCTTCAGTGATTTAGGACAAAAGCCATCGAAGGGTAGTCAGTTTCTCCGTTCACTGAATTTAGACACTCTCAACTAATCATTACACCAGAATAACTCTTATTCCTATAATGATCAGTCATCATTTATTTGGTCAAGAAATCATTAACTTGCTTAATAATTTCCCGTAAGTGTGATTCTTCATTTTAGATCTTAGAGTTCCGCCTCAATGAGCAAACCAAATGGGAAAAACTGATTGGGGCAAAAACTAAAGCGATCCTATCCATTTCTGGAGTTCGCCTTGATATTGACCAACTGCATAAACCATCTAAAGGGGAATGCTCTCAAGATGTTTCGAGGCCGTGCAAGAAGGTCTCACGGTGTAAACCAATGAAAGAGACCATAGAACATGTTGACACACATCCCTTTCATACTTACTATAAATACTCTCTCCATTCACTTTGATATTTACCCATTCAAACATCATCCGAAAAGGGCCGCTCCAAAGGCGCCTCAAGGCCAAGCATGAGTCTCACGGTGTGAATATTAAGGTAGAAATGTGAGTGAAAAAATGGTGTATCATAAACATCTTTTCCTCCCACTAAGTACTTTAACAACTTAGGATTTAGGAAAAATATAGCTAATTATTTTTACTAAGTGATTGTTTAAGTTTACCCAAAGTAATACTTACTTTAGAAAGTTAAACAATTTTTATTAACATTCATTAAACACTTTAATAAATATTAATCAACAATTGCATGCATGTAGCAAATCTATCTAATTCATCTTTTTAGGTAGGTTCCCAAGTAGGGGTGTTCTATTTCCGTTAGCTTAAATACCCCCAACTTAACCAGAACTTTCCTTAGACAAAAGGTCCCTTATAGATATATTTGCTACAAATTTAATCTTTTATTGAAATCAATTTAATCCTATTAAACCAATTAAAGAAGATTAAACTAATTTCTAATCTCATTAGAAATTTGTGAACTTAAGTCTATCTCAATCATATTTTAAAAGTATTTTAAAACATGATTTTACCTAACTTTGCATGCAACTCTTGGTTATTGATTTTAATTTCTAATTTTATTTATTTATCACTCTTATAAAGTAAATGAAACAAATTAAAACCGACATTGCAAGCATTGACATACTTTATAAAATTATAACGTTTATAAGATTACCTAAAGTAATGTCATGCATCATGCAATGTTCATTCATTACTAATATATAACATTTATATAACTAAGTAATGAACCATGCTATAGCATACATTCCATACAACCATTCAACCTTATATTATAACATATAAATGATGCATGGATATGCTATAATGCATGCATACATATACTATAACTCTTATATTATATGATGCATGAGCATGATTTTTGTAATTTAAATCATGCATATTCAAAGATAATAACACTTATAATATAAAATGATGCATGAAAATAAATGCATAACCTATGGTGGGTTTTAAACTATATGACATACATTATGACATATAATATAAAACATACATCATATGTATATTTATTCTAAAAGTTGATGGATCGGGATAGAAACTCTCTAAAAAGAAAACAAAAAGACTAACTATTACAAGATTTAAGTCAACTGGTTCGAAACAAGTGAACTAGGTCTTGAACCGCTCGAACCGAACCGCTCCTCAAAGAACACCTTGCAGCTGATTGCGTAGCAAATGCACCATGCATCAAGCAGCTGTGCGTCGAGTATGCGACACTATGCAATCGCATAGCTAATGACTATGCGATCGCATAGCTAATGACTATGCGATGGGCATGATAGTCTACGCTATCAAGTAGCATGCAAACATATGTCGAGTATCCAATACCGCACGATTGTTCACAAAGCGAGGGCCTATTGGATCTTGTAGCAAATGCCATACGATCGTGTAGCAACCTCTACATGATTGCGTAGCATTAGCTAAGCAATCGTTTAGCAAATGTTACACTATCGTGTAATAAATTCTACACGATCGCATAACAAAAGCTACCCGATCGTTTAGCTCTAGCTACACGATTCAGAACCTCCGTTTCATCTTTTCCATCAAAGCTATGAACTAAAACCCTTCTTTTAAGCCTTCGAAACACAACGAACGACTCAAAACTAATAAATTTACAGACTCGATTGCAATAATAATGCCTAAAAATGCATGGGGCCCTTTACAAACCAACTTTGTAAATTTAAAGGAAGCCTTAAATTGAGATTTCTATCCTGAAACATCCATCAACAAAGCCATCCACAAACATTTATCACATAAACAGAATGCAGATTATAAAACCCACCAGTGCTTTAAACGATTCAATGCAAGAATGGAATTTGGAATAAGAAACCAACAATCTGGCTCTAATACCAACTAAAGGAACTCGTATGAGGAGAACCTTGAGTGGAAGCGGATCGACCAAATTATATTAATTATCGAATAGAAAGTTTACAGTAAACATACAATAAGATATGCATTTAAATTAAAATTACAGCATGCTTTTACAAGAAAAGAGTTCAGGAAATATTACCTTTTAAGAACCTTTTCTTCGTGAATTTTCCTCGAACAGTCACGTACAACTTGAAGACTTTCTTCAAGATAGATCTCGAATCAAAATTCGAACACTACCACAGTGTTACCTTGGTATTCTTCGGGTGAGAACCCAGGAGTAGTAGCCTCTGACTATTTTGGTTTAGAGGGGAAGATTAATATGGAGGAGAAAGATTGAGAGCTTTTTCACATAAAACACTCAAAGATACACAACTCTTATGTCTTTCTATCAATCGTTCAACAACAACGTTAAAAAACGTAGAGGAAAAAGAAAAACCAATTTTTCTTTTATTTCTTTTGCAATAAAAGATAACCACTTCAACTAAAGTGGGCGGAGAGAAGAGATGACTCCCTTCCTCATTATTCAAATAATAATATAATATAAATAAATATGATAACTAAATTATCATATTATATTTATATTAAATTATATGTTATATCAAATATAACATATAATCTATAGTTTTAATATTGTATTACATACAATATAAACTTTAGTTTTTTTTCTCTATCATATGGCATTTAATATAAATCATATTTATATTAAATTTAATAACTATGAATCCAATTCATAGAAAATATATTCTAATCTCATTCAAATATTTATTTCCTCCCATTAAGCTATAATGTATCAAATACATTATGACAATTATATCACATATAATTGAAATAATTTAATTATATCATATATAATCAAATCATTTTATTAATCTGAATAATTCAAATTAATCCAAACACTGATTCCCAACTAAATCCTTTTGAGCTACCAAGAAGATCTCATGGACCTATAGCTTGAAGCTCCAACAGTACATGAATAATTAATTAAACTCTTTAATTACATTATTCACCATCTGTTAACTGTCGGACACTCCACTAAAGGTTGACAATTGCACTCTTCGCATTACAAATATATTTCTGTGTCCATTGGATATAACCACTGATTTCTCTAATGAACAATAAGTCATAGTCTCACTCTGACCAAGTCTCTCTTGGGCCAGGAGAGGGTGTGACCACTATGTTCAAGACCCAGAGTCAGCCTTTAAGAGCGCAATTTATGTACTTGCCCCTGCATCGAGGAATAAGTGAATTCCGTCTTGTGTAGCTGTGTTTCCAGCTCTCCAGTCAGACAAATCCCTAAAATGGTAGGCTTGTTGAGTTGGTAATTTGGCTACTCTCACCCATACAGATCAAAGGACCGCCTTCATGAGCAAGAGTTCACAACTCACTCAGAATTCAGGTCATGTCACCTATAGTCATCCTAGTGAAATGTAATTCTCTATTATTAACGACATTATATAAAGAGACGAATCATTTCGTGGTCCAGTCTTATACAAACACTTAGTATATGATACCCCTGCTCGCATGTCTCCACATGAGTGATCAGGATCAGATCATTTGTAGCACTTTACAACACTTGTAACACCTATAAAGCCGGCCGTATCCGTAGTGTCACTAGGATAAGGTACCCAATCTTATCCATCTACTAAAGACCATTTAAGTTATTATTTAAACAAGATCTACTTGTATGTCTCTACATACTTGTTTAAATTACATGAAATAACCTCGGATCTTAGTTTATTGGATTGAGTATATGCTTATAAAATAACACTTATTTTATTAATGACAATATGTTTATACAATGTTTAAAAACTATGAGATTACAAGGAGATTTAGGACATCATTCCCAACAAAAGCTCTTATCATGACAGGTACACGCTCTTCTGATAACTGTTATATATGGAGTTCTGATAATTCTTCGCATGTTTGCCATCTCTCTAGGCAAGATGGAGCTAGCTTATGGCACAAACGCCTTAGGCATGTGAGCATGAAAACTATTCAGAAGGCTCTTAACAAAAATATTATCTCTGGACTTTCCTCTTTACCAGCTTCACTGGAATTATATGTGGTGATTGTCAATTAGAAAAACAAACTCATACTCCACACAAGCAGACAGATCACTCTGGTTTATCTCGCGTACTGGAACTTCTTCATATGGATCTTATGGGTTCTATGCAATCAGAAAGTTTGAGAGGCAAACGATATGTTTTAGTAGTCGTTTATGACTTCTCCAAATATAGGGGTTTGTTTTCTACGTGATAAATCATATGCTTTTTCTGTTTTTCAAGCTCTCCATCTTCAATTACAACGTGAAAAGGATTTGAATGTGATACGAATTTGAAGTGATCGTAGTAAGGAGTTTGAGAACTCTCAATCTATAGAATTATGTCGGTCAACTGGCATTCACCATGAATTCTCAGCCCCCTTCACTTCCTAGTAGAACGGAGTTGTGAAAAGCAAGAATCAAACTCTTCAAAAGATGGCTCGCGCTATGCTGCATGCCAAACATATACCTTTCCTGTTTTGGGCAGAAGCCTTGAACATAGCATGTTATATACACAACTGAGTTGTTTTGCAACAAGTAACCTCTAGTATAATTTATGAAATATGGAGAGAGAAGAAACTGATTGCGAAATATTTTCACATTTTTTGAAATATTTGCTACATTTTTATTAACAGAGAGGCTAGATAAAAATGAGACTCCAAGTTGGATGAAGGGTTTTTTTGTAAGAAGCTATGAAAAGGTGTGAAAAAAATAGGCGGTACTTTGAAATTTAATTTCTCTTTCATTGAAAACTTAAAATTTAACTTTTCTCCCCTGTGCATTGAAGTCTCTCTCCCTTCCTTAGCTACGACTAACTTTCTTCTTATTCCCCATTTTCGTTTTCTATTTCCTCACAAACATTTCATTTTCCATTTCTTCACAAACATCTCATTTTTCCTTTAACTTTCTTTCTTTTCCACAGAAATGGCGAAGATTGATTTATCTCTTCTCTTTTTCCCCATGTTTTTAATTTTGTAGCATAATAACAATCGACGATCCCACAAATTTCGCTTTCCCTCATATGATTTCCTTCAACAAGGTCACCTTCCCTTTCCTCCCCATATGGTAACTTCTAACCTAAATTTTGCTCTCTCTCTTGTTCTTCTCCCTGCAAATGTTTCATCATTTACACATTCATCACTTCATTTCTTATCTGAAATTCTGTTTGTGTTGTGTAATTTTTTTGTTTTGACAAAACCCTTCTCAGAGTCTTGTGGAAAATGGAGGAAGAAGAAAAGGGATTCACAAATTGACCACAAAAACAACTACGCCAATAGTAACAACAACAACACCAACAAACATAAAGATGAGTATGAATATGAAGACTTTGCCGCTACTGAAAATGAGGAAATGGATCGAGATTTTGAGGACCCTCATCTTAATTTAGCCTTCAGCCACGCTGAATTCCAACATTCTGAAAGGACCCTTAGATCTTCTTGTCATCCGTGCTCCTTCTAAAAGTAAATGTGTGTCCAATTCCTCCAAATCTGTCTCTTATATACTGTTATAAAAGAACCCTAAGAACTCTAATCAATCTACTTTAGTGAAATCATTGTTTCTTTTCATTTTGTGGTGTTGATTTCTCCTGTTGGTTGTGGTTTGTGCTTATGTTCTTCTAAAAGGGAGTCAACAATTATAGGGGTCATAGTGGCTCACAATAGTTTTCCTACCCTTAAGAATAACGTGTGGGAGAGGGAACCTTACATCACTTCAAATAGTAAAAATTCTCTCAGGTTTGATTTTAAAAAACCAAGCCCAATAACTGGTTATTTTCACTACAAGAAATAACAAATGTGATAGCTAACGAAAAAAGCTATGATAAACCTTTTATAGCTTTTGTCGAAGGTCCTGACAGCCCATGTTATTAAA
>NW_024064782.1:0-14087 GCF_009727055.1 Benincasa hispida | reverse complement strand
AATGTGGAGTGTTTCTATATGATAGACACTCAGCTGGCTGATGAGCTAAACGATCGTGCAACTTTAGCTAGACGATCGCATAGTTTTTGTTAAACGATTGGGCATCGTTTATATGATAAACATCTGCCATCTCCCACTTGCTTAATCGTTTACACGATTGTTCTCCTCCGGTCATTACCTCTAACCAAGTCCACACAGAGCCCACAGTTATGGATTCTCACACCAAGAATACCAAGGTAACCTTTTTGGTGGTGTCATACTCAACTAGACACTGTCGAGGTTCCGTGGAGGCCATTCATTGCGTTTGCTGTGTTCGTGACCTTGGTGATCGCTTTGTTTGAGTTTTCTGTGATCGTGTCGTGTAGCAGTCGTGGTGTACAAGCATTCAAGTGTTACAGTCTTGTGGGTTGATCGAGCGTTCGTGATCAAGGGGTCTTGAAGATGAGTCTTCAAAGGTATGTGAATTCTTTCCTTGGTCGTGTAGTAAAACATGCTGTAATTTCTGTTTTGCGAATAGCCTGTTGTTTCCATTTTTGATTGTAATTGTATTGTTCATATACAATTGAAATTTGGAATGATCCTTCCACTGCTCATGGAAATCCTCATGTCCGATTTCCTTCAATTGGTCAAGTTGTTCTGATATTCCAAATTTCACTTTTGTTTTGAACTTATTTTACAGTTGTGATGGGTTTTCTGCATTACGTTTAATTGTTAAATGCGTTTGTGGATGGCGTTGATGAATGTTTACAAGTATAATTGCCTCTGTTTTAAGATTTCTTTAAATTACAAAGTGTTAATTTGTAAGGGCCCCTGTGTTTTTGGGCCTAATTAACATATTATCGAGTCTGTAATTCAAAGTGTTTGAGTTAGTCGAGTCGTTCGTGATGAAGTTTCAAAGCATGGTGCTTCGGTTCTCAACAAAGAAGATGACCATGGGTTGGTCGTGTCGTGTAGCCTCCGATAAACGATCGTTGGGATTTAACTAAACGCTCGTGTAGATTTGTCTATACAATCATGTAGTATTTACTAAACGTTCATTTAACTAATGCTAAATGATGGGGTAAATCGTTTACTCTATCGCATAGCGTTGGTTGTCCGATCGCGTAGACACTGGAGGTAGACGATCGTAGTGGTTGCATTTGATGCTCATCGTTTAGAAGAAGGCATGCGCTAAACGATCGCGTAGTTAGCATGCTCATCGCATAGTCACTGACTACATGATCACGCGATATACAGTACGAAGGCGCCCGATCAGTGATCGTTTAGACGATCATGCTTCATCGCATCGTATTCATTTAGATGATCGTATAAGGCTTGCATTGTAGAGCGCGCTACACGATCGTGTACCTCGTGCTTCATTGAATAGTAAAAGGTACACGATTGTTGCTAAACGATCATTTAGCTCTTGAAGCGTAGGTAAATGATTGAGCAAAGTGTTTGTTCTTTTGTATACGATCGCAAGGTGTTTGGTGCACAATCAGCCGAGACATGCAGACTTCGATCAGACAGTTCAAGACCCGGTTCGCTTTTTAGAACCAGAGACTCATTGGTTTTGTAATAGTTAGCTTGTTTTTTTTAGGATTTTGAGGCAATTTTACCTGGTTCATCAACATTTTTTTTATTATACATGTGATGTATGTGGTTTATATGGCAAAGTGTTTGACATATAGATTTAAAACCCACCTTCGGTTGGGCAATTATTCATAAATCATGTGTTAAGTGTTATAATCTAGCATGAAGAAATTATATGAAGCATGCGCATGCATCATGAAATATATGAGTTATATTTTTGCATGCAGTAAGCATATTCATGCATCATCCTTTTATTATAAGTGTTATAGTATAAGGGTGTATGGAAACATGTTTTTGCTTGGTTCGTTGCTTGTTTGGGTAAGCGTTATATAAAACAGTAGCAATGAATGAACAATGCATTGAGCATGACACTTAGGTTGTTTATAAATGTTATGAATGCCATTCATGTGTTTAGCTTTGCGTTGTGGTTGGTTTTGGTTGTTTCCGTTATAAGTGTTATAAAGGAAATTAGAATTAAATCGATAAGAAAGAGTTGCATGCGGACTTAGGGTGAACTCATGTTTTAAAAGGGTTTTAAAATTGGATTATGATAGACCTAAATTCAAAGGTTCTAATGAGATTAGTAACCTAGTTTTTTTTTTAATTCGGTTTAAGAGGATTAAATTGATTGGTATAAAAGATTAAAATTGTATTAGATCTATTTATAAGGGACCTTTGGTCTAAGGCAGTTTCTGTATAGGCTGGGGTTCTTAAGCTGACGGAAATGGAACACCCCAACCTGGGAACTTACCTAGAAAGGTGAATTAGATAGATTTTCTGCAAGCATGCGACAGTTGGTCAAAGACTCCGTTAAAGAGTTTAATGGATGATGATCAAAAGTTGTTTCAACTATCCAAGGTAAAAGTTACTCTTGGGAAAACCTAAAAAATCACTTAGTTAAAATTCTTAGCCGTGTTTTTTCTAAGTAAACTAAACCCTAGGTTATAAAATACTCAGTGGGAGGAAGAGATGTAACTGATATGTCAATGATTCCACTCACGTTTCTCCCTGAATGTTCACACTGTGAGATTCATGCTTGGCCGCGTGGTGCCCTGGGAGCATCCCCATTCGGATGGTGTTTGCATGAGTCAATATCAAGGTGGACAGAGAGAGTATTTATAGTAAGTGGGTGAAGGGTGTGTGTCAACACATCCTACAATCTCTGTCATTGGATCACACCATGAAATCATTCTCTACTCCCTCATGGCGTCTTCGGTGCGTCCCCCTTCGGATTGGTTTTGTGTAGTTGGTCAAGATCAAGGTGAACTCTAGAAATGGATAGGGTCATTTTAGGTTTTGCTCCAATCAGATTTTCCCTTTGGCTTGGCTGCTTGGGGCGGATCTCTAGGGCCTAAAATGACAGGTCACACTTACGGGAGATTTTTAAGTAAGTTAATGATCTTTTGACCAAATCAATGATGACTAGTCATTATAGGAGCAAGAGTTGTTATGGTATTAATGACTGATTAAGAATTTCTCAATTCAGAGGAGGGATAATCGACCTCCTTTCGGCAGCTTTTGTCCTAAACCTTTGAAGCGTCATTGCGAAACTAGATATCACACGGGGTTCATGTTAGTTTTGCTAAACCTTATTGGATGTTGTTTGTTTTTCAGGTATTTATTTAAAACCTAACGTAGGTCAATGTATTTTTTTTTCCAGCAACTTGTTAGTATTTCCGTTTAATGCCTCTAATTTGACCGGTTAGATACAATGGAAAGAGTTTTCTAAAACGTATTTCATGGTAAATGACCTTAAATTTGTCATAGTTGAGGAATGTGCTCAAGTCCCGACCCTTGATGCACCGTGAAGTATTCGTAATGCATATGAGGTATGGATAAAGGCTAATTCATTGGCCCGATTTCACATTTTGGCTAGCATACTTGGTGTTTTGGCCAAAAGTGTTGAGAACATGGTCATTGCATGTGAGATTATGGACTTGTTGCAAGATTTGTTTGAACGTTAGTTCTTACATTTCGAGCACAAAGGGATGGATGACAAAACTAGTAGTGTCAGTTCCCAAGTTAAACCCCAGGAAGAGGAAGCAAGTGTTGGTAATTCTGTTAAGGTTCATGGAAGAAAAATGTTCTCTGAAATGAAACTTGGAGCTTATTTAGGTTCTGACACTGATCCTACTACTCTCCAAAAGGAGAGGATGTCTAAAGACAGTAAATCTGATTTATTGATTTTGGAGACATGTTTGGTAGAGAATGATGATTCTATCTGGATCTTTGATTCATGTGCTACCAACCATGTTAGTTCCTCTTACCAAGGATTCAGTTCCTGGCAAATGTTGCCACAGGGAAAGATGACTCTTCGAGTCGGTACTGGTGAGGTTGTTTCAGCTGTTGCTGTAGGTAGGCTGAAGTTATTTTTAGACAAGAAACATTATCTGTTATTGGATCATGTTTTCGTAATTTCTCATAATAAGAGGAACTTAATCTCGGTTTCTTGTCTCATTGAACAAGGGTATACTGTCTATTTTTCTAAGAATAAAATGTTTATTTTCAAGAATGGAATAGAGATTGGTTTTCGTTCAATGGAAAGTAACTTATATGTACTAAGGCTGTTAGTCATAAAAGCCTTGTTTAATACTAAAATGTTTAGACCAACAACAACAGCTAAAAGACCAAAGGTTTCTCCTAAGAAAAACGCTCAGATTTGGCATCTAAGGTTAGGTCACATCAACCTCAATAGGATTGAGCAATTGGTGAAATGTGGACTTCTAAAGAGTTTAGAAAAAAACTCCTTGTCGGTGTGTGAATCATGCCTCGAAGACAAGATGACCAAACGACCTTTTACTGGAAAAGGTTACAGAGCCAAGGAAACCTTAAAGCTTGTACATTCAGATCTCTATGGTCCGATGAGTGTTAGGGCTTAAGGTGGGCATGAATATTTCATCTCTTTCATAGATGTTTATTCAAGGTACGGGTATCTTTACCTAATGTAACGTAAGTCTAAAGCCCTTGACAAGTTCAAGGAGTATAAGGCTGAAGTTGAAACTTGTTAGGTAAGAAGATAAAAACACTACAATCTGATCGTGGTAGAGAGTATATGGACCTCCAATTCCAAATCTATATGATAGAACATAGGATTGCATCCCAACACTCGGCCCCAGGTACACCTCAATAGAATGGTGTATCAAAAAGAAGAAACAGGACCTTGTTGGATATGGTTCGGTCTATGATGAGTTATGCTAATCTTTTAAACTCGTTTTGGGATTTTGTAGTGGAGACTGCTTGCTATATTCTGAACAATGTTCCCTCAAAAAGTATTTCTGAAACACCTTTTGAGTTGTGGAGAGGCCGTAAAGTTAGTTTATGCCACTTCAGGATTTGGGGGTGTTCGACACATGTGCTTGTGACTAACCCGAAGAAGTTGGAACCACGTTCGAAAGTTTGCCTCTTTGTAGGCTACTCCAGGGAAACGAGGGGTGGATACTTCTACGATCCGAGTGAGAACAAAGTGTTTGTTTCTACAAATACTATCTTCTTGGAAAAAGACCACATGAGGGATCATAAGCCACAAAGTAAGCTTATTTTATGTGATAGTTTTAGTGAGACTGAGACTACTGAGGGTTCAACAAGAGTTGTTGGACAGATTGACAGATCAACAAGAGTTATTGAGGTTGGTGCATCTAGTCAACCAGCTCAAAAGTTGAGACTGCCTCGACATAGTGGGAGGGTTATAAACCCACCGGATCACTACATGGGTTTGACTGAAGCCCAGAACGTCATTTCTAATGATGGAATCGAGGATCCGTTGTCTTTTAAGAAACTAATGGTGGATGTTGACAAAGATGAATGGATTAAAGCCATGAACCAGGAAATGGAGTCTATGTACTTCAATAATGTCTGGGAGCTTGTGGATCCGCCTGATGGGGTAAGACCTATAGGGTGTAAGTGGATCTATAAGTGAAAGAGAGGTGTAGTTGGAAAGGTGAAAACCTTTAAGGCTCGACTTGTGGCAAAGAGTTATACCCAGGTTGAGGGAATTGATTATGAGAAAACTTTCTCACCTGTTTTCATGCTCAAGTCTATCAGGGTACTCCTGTCCATAGCCACACTAATTATGAGATATGGTAAATGGACGTCAATACTGCCTTTTTTAATGGTAATCTTGAGGAGACCATCTACATGACTCAACCAGAGAGGTTCATAATTCCAGATCAAGAGCAAAGAGTTTGCAAGCTTAATATGTCCATTTATAGGCTGAAACAAGCATCTCGATCATGGAACATTAGATTTGACATTACGGTCAAGTCATTTGGCTTTGATCAGAACGTTGATAAGCCTTGTGTCTATAAGAAGATTATCAACAGCTCAGTAGCTTTCCTGGTACTGTATGTGGATGATATCCTACTCATTGGGAATGATATAGGGTATCTGACTGACATTAAGAAATGGCTAGCTTCCTAGTTCCAAATGAAAGATTTGGGTGAGGCACAATATTTTCTAGGGATCCAGATCTTTCAGAATCGTAAGAACAAGAGGTTAGCATTGTCTCAGATATCGTACATCGATCAAATGTTGATCAGGTACAGGATGCAGGATTCCAAGAGGGGTTTGTTACCCTTCATGCATGGAATCGTTTTGTCTAAGGATCAATGTCCTAAGACACCTCAAGAGGTTGAAGAGATGAGATGGATTCCCTCTGCTTCAGCTGTAGGAATCTTAATGTATGCAAGTTGTGTACCAGACCCGACATTTGCTATGCAATAGGGATTGTCAGTTGGTATCAGTCCAATCTAGGATTTGATCATTGGACGACGGTCAAGACGATCCTCAAGTATCTTCGGAGAACGAAGGACTACATACTCGTATATGGAGATAAGGATCTGATCCTTACAGAATACAAAAACTCTGACTTTCAGACTGATAGAGATTTCTCACAAATCGACATCGGGGTTAGTGTTAACTCTGAATGGAGGGGTTGTAGTGTGGCGAAGCATCAAGTAAGGATGCATCACAGACTCTACTATAGAAGCCATTACGTAGCCGCTTGTGAAGCAGTTAAGGATGCTGTTTGGCTAAGAAAATTCCTTATATTTGGGAGTTGTTCCAAATATGGATTTTCCTATCACTTTCTATTATGATAACAGTGGGGCGGTGGAAAATTTGAAGGAGCCTTGGAGTCATCATCGGGGCAAGCATATAGAACGAAAATACCACTTGATCAGGAAGATTGTGCATCGCGGTGATGTAATAGTCACGAAGATCGCAGCAGAGCACAACGTTACTGATCCCTTTACAAATACTCTCACGGCTAAAGTGTTCGAAGGTCACCTGGAGAGTCTGGGTTTGCAGGACATGTGACATCTTGTCTAGGGAAAGTAGGAGATGATACTGGGGTATGCCCTAGTTTATTGTATATTGTACATATCTTTATCTTGTATTGTACATTAGTCTCCCGAGGCATTAGGACAAGTGAAAGATTGTTGGGATTGGTGTCCTAATTCTCCCGAAGTCTCGTTGTTTGTAATATACACATTGTTATGAATAAAATAAGAGTTATTTAATTCTAACATTTACCCATATCCAGTAAACAAAGCTTCATGGTTATTGTATGTAAACTTAAGCATGTATATGAGATATACAAGTGGATCATGCCTTAAGTGATAACCTAAATAGATCTGTAGTATAAGGATTAAGGTGGGATACCTGATCTTGGTGACACTACGGATACGACCCGTTTTGTAGAGGTTTGCAAGTGTTGTGAACTACTACAGATGATAGATCCGAACCATTCCTGTGGAGACATGCGAACGAGGGTGTCCTATACAAAAAGTTTGTATAAGACCGGATTACGAGATGATTCGTCTCTGTATATAACGTCGTTGATACTGGAGACTTACATCTCACTTAAACGACCATAGGTGACATGACTTTAATCCTAGGTGGGAGTAGCCAGATTGCCAACTCAACATGCCTACCTTTTTGGGGACTTGTCTGATTTGGGAGCTAGGAACTCAGTTACACAAGATGGAATTCACTCCTTCCCCAAAGCAGGGGTAAGTAGATAGATTGCTCACTTAAAGGCTAATTCCGAGGCTTGAACATAGTGACCACAACTTCTCTTTGGAAGAGAGGACTTAGTCATAGTAGGACTATGACTTATGTTCATTAGAGGGATCAGTGGTACTTAAGGAGTTAGATGTAACTACAGAGGCATAACGGTTATTGGCTGAGTTGTACTTACGAGAGATCTGTGAATGGTTATCACACTGTGGATTGGTTAAGATGGACATATAATATATTTGTAGTAAGGAGAGTTCAACTGTCGGTCTTTAGTGGAGTGCCTAGCAGTTAACGGATGGTGGATCTCGTAACTAAAGATTGTCGTCAATTATTCACATACCGTTGGATCTTTGAGCTACAGGTCTATAAGGTCCCCTTGGTAGCTCAATGGATTCATGTTGAGGATCAGTTCTTGGTGTTGATTTGAAATGTTCAAATTGACAAGAAGTAATTTGATTATATATAATATGATCGGTATGATGTATGAGATACATGTAGTGGAGGGTTAATATAAATGAGATTTACATTAAGTACCATAGAATAGAAAAAGAGCTATGGTTTCTATGTTTCATAGATGAAATATTAAAACTATAGGTTATAAATATAATATGGTAAGCGGGTTATCATATTTATTTATAATATATTAATTATATGATAATTATTCTTTTTCTTTAATAATCGATTGAGTGAGAGGTTATTGGAATGGTTATGGTAATTGTGAGATAAAAGGAAAACCGTTTTCCAAAAATCAGATGATCATTGATTTTTGTGTCGTTTGACAAAAGAAAGGACTATCGAATAAAAGATGTTTACTAAACGATAGTATCTCACAGGCTACATGATCGAGTACTGAGTTTACTATACGATAGTTACTCGCCTACTCGTTGCTACACGATTGAGTAGCAAAGTCTATACAATAGGCTTCTTCTTACTAAACCATCGAGTATCTAGTCTATACGATAGAGTTCATCCATCTCCCACTTACTAGATCGTCTACCTCCTCCTTTCCTCTATCCAAAGTCACACAGAGCCCACAACTTCTAGATTCTCACATCGAGAATACCAAGGTAACTCTTGCGGTGGTGTTCCTATTCCGTTCGAAGGTCGAGGATCGAGTTGGACTCGATAATGATCGAGGATTCTTTAGTTCGTGCTGTTGGCTATTCTGTTCGTTGAGATGTGTTCTGATCAAGTTGCTGAACAATCGAGGGATACTTGAAGAAAGGTTCTTCAAAGATTTGCATACTCTATCTTTTATTTGTTCTTTTATAAGTAGCATGTTGTAATTTATAGTATATGCATAATCGTTTGTGTTTAGACTGCAATTATTGTGTTCTTTCTCAATGGGATTTGGAACGATCCACTTCCGCTCACTGAATCTCTATATTTAGATCTCTTTCAAAGAGAATATTGCCTGATTTTTTTTTAGAATAAGCAGCAAAAAGATGGTTTGCTTGGATCATCATCTTCAACAAAGGGTTTGGGGCTTCAAATTTTTTGTTGCAAAATCCACTAAAGTGTCAAATATGTTTAAGAGTACCCTATGCTTTGAAAACACAAGAAAAAATGATAATAGCTTTGAGAGAAAAAAAGGGGAAAAAGTGAGAAAATGAAGAGTAAAAAAAAAAAAAACTGAATATCGAAGATGAACCTCTATTGTTCTGTTCAGAACCACTTTGCTTGATAAGGACCTTCCATTTTGCTTGTAAACTACTCTCGATTAGTACGAGATCCATCACCCAAAACCACTCTGGCTTTGCCTACATGTCATTCCCTTGTTAAGCCTCTACCAAGTCTACATTAATCTGTTATCGATTAGAATCTCGTTTTGGTCCCTGGCCTTCCTCCGCTGCTTGGTAACAGATTTCCACCGTCATGGATCTTCATTGTCATTATTGAAAAATACCCAAATTTGATACGAAAGGTGTGGAGTCCATCTTCACACATGTAGAGGTCCTTTAAAAACACGTTGTTTTTAAGGTCTATAGGAAAACAGAGAGAACTGAAAAAAAGAGAAAGATAAGGTTCAGAGGAGAAGAAGAAAGTAAAAATAAACGCAATTAAAAGGGGTATTTTGGCCGCCGCCTTTTCAAAAATATTTAGTATTTTTTTCCTTTTCAATTTCATAGCCTATTTTGCGAAAAGGCTATATTCAAAGGCTATAAAAAGACCTTTTTCTCGTAGTGTTTGTGTTCTTTTAGTTAGAATCTACATCAAAATTAGAGTACGATCCACAAAAAAATTCCTTAAAACCTATAAATTTTAATTTTTTTGGATCAAACCATAGTTCAACTATGACCAAACCCCTCTCGGGCCAACAAAGTGCGTGGTGCCACATTGTTCAAGCCTGGAATCAACTCTTAAGAGAGCAATTTATCTGCTTACCCCGACGTTGGGGAAGGAGTGAATTTCTTCTTGTGTAGCTCTGATCCCAGCTTTCTAATCAGACGAATTCCCAAAATGGTATGCATATTGAGTCGCGATCCACCTGTATGTCTCTACATATATGTTTAAGTTATAGAAGATAACTTTGGATGTTAGTTTATTGGTTTGTGGGTTAATGATACTAAATGTCAAATAAAACATCTCATATTATTAAATAAACAAAATGTTTGTACATTACAAATACAAACTACAGAACCCTACGAGATTTAAGGCATCAACCCCAAAGATCTCCCACTTGACCTAAAGTTAGTGGGGTGTATAATATAAAACTCATACTAATATACAAGTATACAAAACAATAAACTAGGGCATAACATGCGTCCAGTACAAAATCTCCCACTTGCCCTAGTCTAAATGTGGCCTGTCCCATAGACCTATACTCTGTAGTGACCCTCAAACACCTTAGCCATGAGGGCCTTTATAAATGGATCGGTAACGTTGTTCTCTAAAGCTATTTGAATGGAGATCACATCCCCTTGATGCATAATCTCTCAGATGAGATGATACTTCCACTCCATGTGCTTCCCGCGTTTGTGACTCCTAAGCTCTTGTGAATTAGCCACAACACCATTATTATCACAATAAAGGGTGATAGGCTTAGACATGTTTGGAACCACTTCAAGATTAGTCAAAAATTTCCTGAGCCACACAGCTTCCTTAACAGCTTCACAAGCCGCCACATATTCAGACTCCATAGTGGAGTCAACTATGCACCCTTGCTTGATGCTTCTCTAGACTATTTATCCTTCATTAAGAGTGAACACTGATCCTGATGTGAATGTCTTAGAGTCCTTATCAATCTGGAAATCATAGTCCATGTATCCTCAAATCCTTATAACCATACACGAGCATGTAGTCCCTCGTTCTCCGTAGATACTTGGATTAGATTGATATCTACTGATTATCCTCACTGCATAGCAGATGTTAGGTCTAGTACATAACATAGCATACATCAGGCTACCAACAGCCGATGCATAGAGGATTCGTCTCATTTCCTCAACTTCTTGAGGTGTCTTATGACACTGTTTTGTAGATAATATAATTCCATGTCTGAAAGGGAGTAGACCTCTTTTGGAGTTCTGCATCAAAAGTTTGACAAGCATCTTGTCAATGTACGATGCCTGAGATAGGGTTAGCGATTTGTTCTTTCGATCTCTAAAGATCTGAATGTCCAAAAAAAATTGCGCCTACTAGATGAACATTGACGTGGATGTAACCTACTAGATGAACTAACTTCAACAATTCTTGTTGAGGTATTGGGTTCTTCAACAACTCTTGTTGAAGGTTCAATAGTTTCATTGGAAAGTTTATTAAACACAATCTTACTACGGAGCTTATGCTCCCTTATGTGGTCCTCTTCTAAAAATGTAGTGTTTATCGACATAAATACTTTATTTTCTTTAGGATGATAGAAGTAACACCTATTGTTCCTTTAGGGTAGCTTACAAATAGGCATAATTCTAAACAAGGTTCTAGTTTCTTAGGATTTGCCTCAAGCACATATGTTGGGCAATCTCAGATCCTGAAATCTCATAAACTACCTTTATAACCATTTCATAATTTCAAAGGTGTTCTCGTAACACTCTTGAATGGAATATAGTTCAAAATATAAATTGCAGTCTGTATTGCATAACACCGAAATGAGTCATATAAGGAAGCATAACTCATCATAGACTGAACCATGTCCAACATGGTTCAATTTCTTCTTTCGATACACCATTCTACTGAGGTGTACCGGGTACTGAAAGTTGGGACACAATTCCATGTTCTATCAAATAGTTCCAGAATGTAAGATCTAAAAACTCTCCACCTCAATCAAATCAAAATGTTTTAATTGTTTTATTAGATGCATTTTCAACTTCAGCCTTAAACTTTTTGAATTTTTCAAAGCATTTATACTTATGTTGCATTAAATAAACATACCCATATCTTGAATAATCATCAGTAAGTGATGACTATTTAAATCTCCTCTTATATTAACATTCACCGGGACCATAAAATGTTGAATGTACAAGCTCTAAGGGTTCTTTTGGCCTATGACCATTCAGTAAAAAGATATTTTTAGTTATTTATCTTCAAGACATGACTCCACACAGGTAAAGAACTTTTCTTCTTAACTCATTTAGAAGTCCATTTTACAATCTTTCAATTCTATTGGATTTTGATGTGTTCTAATCTTAGGCCAAAGTGGGAATTTTCTTTAGGAGAAATTTAAGTCTCTTTATTCTTGAATTATCACAAATTTAAAACATTCCAGTATTAGAAGGCTTAGTTGCTAGTGGTCCTATAGCAACATATAATTTCTTTTACCAACTTAGGCAGAACAAAAGATCCATACCACTTAGAAAACAAAACGCTTTATTTAGCAAAAAAAATGTACAGAATAATTTGTTCAAACAAACACTTTACAGAAAATTAAGTTTCCTTTTAAATTAGGAACAAAATACATTTCTAGTAAAATTAATCTATTTTTGTAAAGTAAGCCAGTCCTCTTACACCAAATGGAAAGCTGAGGTGCGAACGTGCCCAGTTCTAACACGTATCGTCATCTCCCCAGCTTCCAGTTGTCGCACGAACTAATTTCCTTGAAATGAAGAACCAAACATGGTTATGATGCTCCAAATCTATTATTCCTGGTTGAATCGTCATTCTCCACTAAAAAAGTCTCCAAAATAAGTAAATCATATTTACCTTGCTCGGCCTTCTTCTTTTCTGCCAAGTATTTGGGACAGTTCCTCTTCCAATGTCCCTGTTGGTTGTAATGAGAACAAATTCCCTTTGCAGCCTTGGCTCTATTGCCCCTTTAGGAAGCAACTTGTGGGTTAGCTTTCCCTTTTCCACCTTTCTTCTTTTTGCACTTTTTGGTGCTGGAAGAAGAAGGCACGAACTTAGCTCCAGAGGTCGAACCTCTGTAAAACTTCTTAGAGGATGAAGCAACATTTGTCTCACCCTTTTGTTTCCTACTTTTCATGAAGTATTGGAAAGTATGCAGCTCATTGACCAAGGTGGTTAGTTGTAGTCAATCTTGTTTATAAGAACATTGCTACAGAACTGCAGGAAACTTTCAAGTAAAGTTTCCATAATGAAGCTAACTTGACTGGCCTCATCGATGACAGACTCATTCATCTCTGCCACGTTGAAGTAGACCATCATGTTGAGAACATGTTCTCTAATAGATTCCTCTTCTTGCATATGGGCATTGAAGATGAATTTGAGAGCGTCATGCCTGAGTTATGTGGACGGTTGTCCAAACATTCCCCTCAGAGACTCCATGATCTCACGGGCTGTGAGCATAGACTAATGCTTCTTGGCCAAGACTTCTAAAAGGCTTACGAAGATATACGCTTGGGCCTTTTCATTTGCCCATGTTCATTATTCATCTGCCTCCCAAATGTTTCGATGAGCATTTTGAGCAGGAAGATGAGGACAATCCTCCATAAGGACAAAAAGAAGGTCATCGATGATCCAAATTGTGTTGATTATATTTGTATAGTTTTTTTTAGTAAGTTTGTCGGGCGGCGAGTATCGCGGAAGTCATAATGATAAATTTTCCGAAACCATACAATTTATTTATATTAGTATACAATGCATTAACTCATTTTGAAAAAACCAATCAAATTTAGCAAAATAATCTAATGTACACTATGTGACATCTATTTTGCAATGATGTTTCAGCGAGGTAGGACAAAAGCCACCGTAGGGTGATCAGATGTTCTTTCACTAAAATGAGACTATCTCAACCAATAAACAGAACAACTCCTTGTTTCTGTAACTATTAGTCACCAATGTTCGATCCAAAAATTATTAAAGTAGCTTAACATATTCTTATAAGTGTAACTCCTCATTTTAGATTCTGGAGTTCCGCCCCAATGAGCCAACCATAGAGAAATAATGATTGGGGAAAAAACTAAAACAACCATATCCATTTCTAGAGTTTGAGTAAAGAGTCATGCAAATGCCATTCGTAGGGGATACAAGCAAAGGTACCTCGAGGCCGAGTATGAAACGTTATTCCAAACTAATGAGAGACACTGAGGGATGTGTTGACACACATC
>NW_024064781.1:497126-511846 GCF_009727055.1 Benincasa hispida | reverse complement strand
AAGGTTATAATCATTCTCTTTTCTTTTCATTTCACCAACTCTTCCATTTAATCATAGTTATCAAACCTTATTAAACCTAATTTTGTTTAAATAGATGGTAAGAAAAAAAAAAAAAAAAAGTGGTCAAAGCTAAATCATCAACAAGAAAAGGAAGCAAAGGAAAATGAAAGAAAATAATGAAAGTTGAATCATCAATAAGCAGAGGAAAAGGAAATAAAATAAAATCTAAAGAGAGGGAGAAGGTAAAACCAAAGTAGTTGTGGTAGAGAATGCTATCACTGTCTATCATAAATAGACAGTGACAAAATTACTAAACATTGTGTTGATTATTGATTGTTGTTGGTAGATAGTGTTAATGGTTTGCACTCTCTAAGTATTTTTTTGTAGTTGATGGATAGTTTTATGTCTTGCTCATTGTCTATCTACACGTATCAATAGAACTTTAACATCAATACATACTTGTCTATTTGAGATAGAAAGAGATAGAATACTATCTCTATCTATTTGTGATAGACAGAGACTGAGATAGGAAGAGATAGAATACTATCTCTGTCTATCTGAGATAGACAGTGATAAAGTTCTATCATTGTTTATCTGAGATAGACGGAGGTAGAATTAAACAGTAATATCAGTTTTATATGGTTTGCACTCTATATTTTTTTTTTTTTTTTTGTTGGTAGATAGCTTCATGTTTTGTTTATAGCTTATTTAATAAATACTTGTTTATCTGAGTGTATCTATTGATAACCTTAAATTGAGATAGACAAAGTTAGAGAACTATCAGTGTCTATCTGGGATACACAGTGATAGTCCTATATCAGTTTCTATCTAAGATAGACATAGATAGAATATTATCTCTGTCTATTTCAGATAGACAATGATAGAGTTCTATCATTGTCTATCTGAGATAGACAGAGATAGAATACTATTCCTCTCTATTTGAGATAGACAGTGATAGATCTGAGATAAACGGTGATAGACTTCAATGATAAATAGTAATATAAGTTGTATATGGTTTGCACACACTCTCTCTCTCTATATATATATATATATTCGTTGGTAAATTGTGTTATGTTTTGTTCATTGTCTTGTTGTACATTGATGCTTATTTAATAGATACTTGTTTATCTGAATGTATCTATCGATAACTTTGAGTTGAGATAATAGAGATAGTATTTTATCAGTATCTATTTGAGATAAACAGTGATATATAGAATTCTATGATTATCTATCTAAGATAGACAGAGATAGAATACTATCTCTGTATATCTGAGATAGACAATGATAGAGTTTTATCATTGTCTATCTAAGATAGACTGAGATAGAATATTATCAATGTCTATCAATAGATAATACATAATACATAATGATTTATTGATAGTTATCTTGTTAGTTGTTGGTGTTATTCAAATTTTACTTTCTAACATATTGTTAAATATATTTTTTCAACTAGTGGAACATGAATTAATTATGGAAAACGAGAATGGAAATTTAAGAGTTACTATGTACTTTAGTATAGAGGTGTTAAATTTGATAAGAACAAAATTAGATGAAACAATTTTTCCTCTAATTTTAAATGGCCTATTTGGACACTTTCTTAATATTAAAATTGCCAAAATACCCAACCAATTCCTCAACCGCTTAGTAAGAAGGTAATGCTATACAAAGAAGTTGAATGTCTTAGCATTCAATTTTGATGGCCGTATAGCAGAATTTGGATTGGAAGAATTTTGTTTAATAACTGGATTGAAATGCTACAAATTCCCTCAATTAGATTTAGGAGAAAGAAAAATGTCAAACTTAGAAATGCATTTTTTGTTCATGATGATCATATAATTAGGAGAGATATGGAGAGAAATTTCAAAGCACGCAATGAGGAAGACTCTTTGAAAGTTAAATTAACCAATATCTACATCCTAGAAGCTCTTTTAATCCCCAAGAAACAACACAACCATATCAATTTAAAACATCTAGACATTTTGAACGATGAAGAAATCTTCAAAGACTATCCTTGGGGAAGATTGTCTTACACCTTGACCTATCAATTCTTTAAAAGAGCATCATATACTGAGAAGGATGTTGTCTACCTTCAAAGATTTCCATTAGCATTAATTTATTGGACTTTTAAGACAATCCCAAAACTTTTCGATTTAGATGTTGAATTTGGAAGGAAACTTAAAATCGAAGGTCCAAGAATCATCACATGGGAGCGCTTGGAGTTAGATGAGTGGAGGACTCTAAATGAGAACATTTTCAAAACAAAAGATGTAAGTAATTCCTTAAATGAGAACATTTTCATTGTCTATCACTTTAAAGATAGACAGTGATAAAGTTTTATCTTTATCTTAGACTACTATCATGGTCTATCACTGATGTTGCTACTTTTTTTCTCTAATAATTTAACATTTGTTTACTTGTAATTTTGTATGACAACACTGCATCCAACAGAAGAAGAATCTCAATCAACTTCATATATTTCATAGAACTTGAAGCAGAGGAGGAGAAAGAAAGGAAAAAAAAAGAGGGAGAAAGAGAGGCAAATGAACAAAAAAAATTGAAGAAAGAGGAGCAAATAGAATAATGAAAGAAATTAATGAACTAAGAAATGATCAACATAAAATAGTAGAAGAACAAAATGTTTTGAAACAAGGCCAAGATGAAATCAAAAGAATGTCGAGGTCAATTGTAGAAAGCCTAAATAGTAGACTTGCATTTGAAAATCTTCCATAACAACAACAATAGAAAGAAAAAGAGCATGAAGAAAGAAGGTGTTGAAAAAAAATAAACAGTTTTCTTACAGTCTTTGAATTTTGGAAGAAAGTGCTGATATTGATACTATGGTTGACTATGCAATAACATATCTATCTGGGATAAGTATTTGCATTGTTATATACTATATTAATATTGTGTTTTTTAAGTTTCTTACCTTTTTTCTTTGTTACATTTAAATAAATGTAACTATACATTTACTAAAGAAAATTTCTTTTTCTTGTAGATCCAAGTTCAAAATGAGAGGCAAAAGGAAAGAGAGGTTTGTATGTATAATAGACAATGATAGTCCTCTATCACTGTCTATCTTAATATTATGTTTTTTAAGTTTTTTACTTTCTTAGATAGAAAACAATAGATTCTTAGATAGAAAACACTAGATTCTTAGATAGAAAACAATAACTAATTATTTTCTTGTAGGAAACTGAGATGCAAATACAACAACTTCAAACACAAGATGATTTGAATCCGATTGCAACTGTTGATTTGGAATCACCCAAAACACAAGAGTTTTCTGAGGTTTGATTCTTTTCTTAAGTTATTTTTCTTCAAACACAAAAGTTGACAGTCAAAGATATACTACTATCAATGTCTATCACGGATAGACACTGATAGTAGCCTACTAATGTCTATCTGGGATAGATAATGATAGCCCTCTATCACTTTCTGTCTCAGATACACAATGATAGACTACTATCAGTGTCTATCTGAGATAAACTCTGATAGAGGTCTATCAGTGTCCATCTAGGATAGACAATGATAGTTCTCTATCACAGACTTTGTCTATTTAAGTTATCTGAGGTTTGATTGTATCACTGTCTATCTGAGTTGCTTAAGGTTTGATTCTTTTCTTAAGATACTTTTTGTTCAAATGGAAGAGCTTATAGACAAAGATAGACTACTACTAGTGTCTATTTGGGATAGACAGTGATAGTCCTTTATCAGTATATATCAGTGTCTATCTGAGATAGACAATAATAGACTATTATTAGTGCCTATATGAGATAAACTCCGATAGAGGTTTATCTCTGTCTATCTGAGATAGATACTAATAGTCCTCTATCAGTGTCTATTTGGGATAGACAGTAATAGTCCTCTATCAGTATATATCAGTGTCTATCTGGGATAGACAATAATAGACTAGTGCCTATATGAGATAGACTCTGATAGAGGTTCATCTCTGTCTATTTGAGATAGATACTAATAGTCCTCTATCGGTGTCTATTTGGGATAGATAGTGATAGTCCTCTATCAGTGTCTATCTGAGTTTTCTAGTTGAGTTGCCTTAGGTTTGATTCTTTTCTTAAGCTAGTTTTTGTTCAAATACAAGAGTTGATAGACAAAGATAGACTATCAGTCTCTATTGCAGATAGACACTAATAGTATCACATCTTATTTGAATATTAAGATTTTTAAGATTCTTATTTTCTATCATATGATTGTAGGTAGGTGAAGTTGATGGAGATGCTCTAAAACTGAAACAAAAAAGGAATAATATGAAGTCGATGAACATGTTGAAACTGATAAAGAAGAAGAGAGTCAAATAGAGAAAAAGGATCGAAATGTAGAAATGAGAAAAAGATAAATATCATTGTTTATATATATGATGATAGACAATGATAGTAGCCTATCATTGAATATAATTCAGTGTTCTTCTTATAAACTCCAACATTTTTTTGCAGAAAATCAATGAAGAAGAGAAAATTGAAAAAGAGAAAGAAGATGAAGAAAGTAGATGACGAGCAAGTACAAGAAGACCAAAAGAAAGTAGATGAAGATCAAGTAGAAGATGAGCAAAATGAGGAGGAACAAGTTTAGGAAGAGAATGAAGAGATTCTCTTTCAGAAGGAGAGACCAAAGAGAAACCAAAAGCGGAAGCAAGTTGTTGAAGAAGAAACTGATAATGAAGAAGGTGCAGATGAAGAGAATTAAACAAAAGAGGGGAAAAAAGGGAAAGCAGCAATAGCAGGGGAAGTGCCAAAGTTTTAGACCAAATGTGCTAGAAGACACATATTTTCAAAAGAAGAGACCAAAGAGATAGCGAAAACCAATTGAAAAAGCATTAGAGAATCAAAATAAGAAAAGTGTCTCTCCAAAGACGAAACCTGAAAGGAAGAAACTTAAGAAGAAGAATGAAGTACAACCTCAAACTAAAACTCAATAATATATGAAATTGATGATGGTCACTGCTCCAAACTTCAACTTGAACATTTCTCAAATTCAATCTCAATCTCAGTCTCAATCTTGATTATAGAATTACTTTATCTAATTAGTAAATCTTCAAGTTGAAATTTCTTTGTACTTGGTTTTCTACTTTATACAGTTTATAAGTTTGTTTCTACTTGTTGACAATCAACTAGTTGTATAATTTATAAAATTAACATGTTTTGTTCATTGTGTTGTTGTACATCGATACTTATTTAATAATGTAATTGTTAGTACATAGTTGTCTATCTGAGTCTATCTATTGATACATGGTGATAGACTAGTATCACTATCTGTCTTAGGAACTTTAGCAACTATAGAAAAACTTTAACATCAATATATATTTGTCTATTTCAAATTGAGATAGACAGAGATAGAGTACTATCAGTGCCTATTTGAGATAGACAGTGATAGAGTACTATCAGTATCTATCTTAGATAGGTAGAGATAGAATACTATCATTATTTGTCTAAGATAGACAGTGATAGATTGCCATCATTGTTTGGCTGAGATTGAAAGAGATAGGATACTATCAGTGTCTATCTGAGATAGACAGTAATAAACTCAATGAATGAGTTTTTAAATGATGGGTGACTTCAATGAATGATAGAGTTCTATCATTTAAGGATTTGACTTAAAAGAGGGGGGAACGTAGCTGCAATGAATGTGTGACGTAAAATTAGGAAAGCAATCATGGTCTATATATTTAATGATAGACAATGTTGCAACTATCTCAATCTATTTGAATCTATCCGAATCTATCTACTGATAGATTCATATACATGTGATAATCTGTTGATGACATGCAGAAATGCATGCCATCTTAGTCCTTTTACTTAGAATTATGAAGGTTGTTAGGTAGAATATGCAGCAATCATGTTAGAAATTCACGAGAAAAAGAGTTTGCATCGATCAGCATGTCGAATCTCAGCTAACCCGTTACTTTGCGTTAATTCTGCATTCAATATTCTATTTTTGTGGCCAATGCAGGAAATGAATGCAAAAGCGGAAACTGGACCACCGCATAGAAGACTGCATGTGGAAAAACTCTCCATCATAAGGAAAACGCATTGATCAATGCATGGATGTTGCGGTAATCAGCCGTATGCGTCCATCGCATGGGAGTTGCGTTCGTCAAGCGATTGGCGGTCATCATGTAGAGTTGCGGTATTAAGCGAATGCGACCATTGAACGATTGTGGCTACGCGACAATGCAAACTAATGGGATCAATGCAAGGTAGGTGGAATGAACGCATCAACGCATCTACCTCGAGAAAAATCCAAAAGATGATGTTGAAATCTTCACCTACCACGCCATTGGTAGCAGAGGTTCAAAAAAGGACTAACGCGCCGAACATCAAACTCAGAGCAGTCCAATTAATGTTGTTGGCAACCCAAGCTCTATAAATAGAAGCCGATGACCAGAAATTCAAATTATCCAAGGTTTTCGCCTGAGGTTTGCCTAAGGTGGATCCTTGTGATCCAGACAAAATGCGTGAGAAGACGCTGAGAGTTATTCACCTCCTTCATCCATTCCGAGTGACGATCGGAGCTAGATCTCGAGAGAGTCAGCTCCTCCGCCCATCCATGGCACCACTGGCAGCCTTGATGCATATCTGCTGGGAGCAAATCTTTGCTTCCAGCCGGTCATTTCCTTTTCCTTTCTTTTCTCATATTGTATTGTATGACATTTTGGAATTAAGAAATTAATACAACTTGTTTTCAATGCACTTCTCTATTTCCTTCAACTCCATCTCCATCTTCTTTGCTTAGCATCTTTACTTTCATTGCAACACTTAGTGAGAGTGCTTGGGTATTGCATACTTAGTCATGTAGATTAGGAATATGAAGCATGTAGCAACCCACCGAGAGGTGTGCGTTACGCAAGTGTGTGAGTAACCTTATTTTCTTAGTGTGAAGCTGTTACAATGCCTATCTATAGGCTAACACATTGCGAGTCTATGAGTAAAGTCAACAACAATCAACTTCCCGGGAGGGTAAGTGGTTAGACGCATTTAGCAATGTGTGCGTTGTTCACTAGGGATAGTAACAACCTTGCGTCAACCAAGTTCATGTGATTGTCTTATAGTATATATGCTTCATTCACCCATTAGGGATACTCGGGAGGGTAGTCTAAAGGCAAGATCTAGACTTGGGAAGGTCAGATCAGAATCTAGGCTCGGGAGAGTCAGATTAGAACATATAATACAAGAGATAGGAGCTTAGAAATAAGCACTGTTTACTATTAACCCATCGCATGCATCCTAGAGATAGGATACAATTGAGTGCAGTCATCTTGCTTTTATATATTTTGCATCATCGCATAGGACAAAAGTAGAGACTTAGTAATGAGCTCTATGGACATTTTGTATTCAACACATGCGTCCAAGACTTAGAAGCATTGCATTTGCATTGGAAAATGATCTGTTGTTATAGTGTAGCATCTGTCTCTTATACACATCTAGATGTGTATAAGAGACAGATCGCATTGGCTTGCGTTGACTAGGGTTGCCCTCGCAGTCACTCTTAAGGGTTGCAATGAAATCATCTCCGCATTTATCTATTTTCCCACACATTTATTTCATGTCAAGGTTTGTCGTATCTCTACCTTTTATGCATATTCTCATTGTGTTGTCTATTAGATAGGAGTAAGAATAGGATTAACTTAGCAACATCCCCTCCATTTTTTTATTTATACCGCCGCATGCACATCACCACAAACATATAGTTATAACTCCCTGTGTTCGACCTTGGATTACCTGAGAAACTTGCGTTGGAATATATTTGGTTCCAGTGCAAGAAAACTTGTGGCAGGACGCATGGTCATTGCATACATTCATTAACGCAATATCATTCCAACGCATGACCATCGATGCATGACTATCAACGCATATCTTAGGAACATGTATCGCATACCACATCCACGAGATTTTGGTTGTTGAGTAAATTTGACTTCTAATTTCCCCCCATCATCTATATACACAACGATAGACACATATAGTTGTCCACCTGTGTATACCTATTGACTTTCTTGTTGAAGTTCAACTACTTATAGTTTTTGTGCTTCTTCCAGTTTTTATGCCTATCACTGATATATAATGACTTACAAGTAAGGTACTATTAAAAACATTTACAACTCAAGAACAAAATAAATTAGAAAATATCATTCATAACCTCTAATATCTATACATGTATTACAATGAAAAAATAATGATTACATCATTTGATTAATGGGTTGAAGTTTGCAAGTCCTACTATTGTGACCTTTACGAATATAACGAGTACATTTTGATGAACTTTTAAATTCACTCACAGATGGAATTCTTTGTTTTCTAAGTCTTCCAGCTTAATGTTTAACAAGAGAAGGTAATGTTTTCATGACATCATCTTTAGCTCTCCAATCCGAATGAACTCCAATAGGTCGAACACAATCACTATATGATGCTGACAATGTTCTTCTATAATAAAAGTCAACTACATAAGAATAGGTATCTAAGCATTCAGAGAACAAGTGTATGTGCACATGGAATTTCCTCAAAATCCTATACTCGACAACTGCAAGATCTCAAGTTTGGCTTCACTATGAACTGTTTATCTCCATTCATTATCTTGTATTCAGTATTACTAATGGGATCAACCTAATAGATAAATACGAGAAAGATAATTGGTATCAACAACTATTCAAGAAAAAAGATTATCATTGTCTATCTAAGATAGACACTTTACATACTTGTCTATCTGAGTCTACCTATTGATAACTTCAAATTAAGATAGCCAAATATAGATTACTATCAATGTCTATCTAGGATAGATAGTGATAGAACACTATTAGTGTCTATCTGAGATAGACAGAGGTAGAGCACTATCAATGTCTATCTGAGATAAACAGTGATAGATAAACAATAAAAAAAAAAAAAAGACAGAATTTTTACCAAGAAACTTCTTGACTTTTCATATTCTCGTCGTAATATGTTTTTATCCTAACAAGTCAAAGGATTTTTCATTGCAAAAGCAACTTTACTTCGATCATAAAACCACTTTTTCAATATATTTCTGATTGAACTAAGCAAGCTAGCCACAGGTTATTCTCTAGCATCCTTAAAAACGGAGTCTATACTTTTTGCAACATTCGATGTTATCATTCCATACCTTATTCTTTGTGGATATGCCCAAGTCCACTTTTCAAACCCAACACTACTAAGATAACTTCAATTATTCGGGTAGATTGACTCCAAGCATCTCATGTGGTACTCAAAGTCATTAATAGTATAGGCATTTGCACAATTAAAGAAATAATTATCAAGAAATGGATCCTTAAAATAAAATTTCAAGTTTCTTAAGAGATGTTATATGCACACGCAATACTCAACATTAGCATACACTCTTAAAACTCCTTTAGGAATGCTAAGATGCGTATCAGAAACAAAGACTAAATTCTCCCATTCCCTAAAACTACTTCATATGTTTTTAAAAAAGCCATGTTCATGATGCGTCATTTTCAAAATCTACGATACTAAATGTAAGGGAAAAGATTTGATTGTTACCATATAGTGATGAAGCTGTTAAAGCATGCCACCAAACTTGAAGCTGTTAATAGCATGTCACCAAACTTACACTTCAAAAATGCACCATCAATAGATACAATAAATCTACAGTATTTCCACCCCTTGATTGATGCACTAAAAGCCATGAAGCAAAACTTGAAATGACCACTATGATCCATTTCTAAAGCAGTGTAGGTACCGATAAAAATACATAAAAATATTTCTATTACCGTAAATAGTAACAAAACTGTATAAATAGGTAGTGATAGATGTTTATCGTTGCCTATCTAAGATAGACAGTGATAGACAACTATCCCTGTCTATCTAAGATAGACTGTAATAGACAACTATCACTGATAGATAGTGGTAGTTGTCTATCACTTTCTATCTACAATGGAAAGAGATAAAAATTTGCTAAGAAAAATAGATCATACATGAATTCATGTCATTAAACTTTTCCAAAAATCTTGAAATCAAGGTGTATGATTCAACTGCATCTCCTTTTAATATCTTTACTGTGTGTTCGTTTGCTCTCCTAGCTTTTTGATAACTTATATTAACTTCAAATTTTGTACGAGCCTTATGGATAATGCCTCTAAGAATGGATTGATCCGTAGACATGAACCTAAATCATCTATCGAGCAATTGCCAATTACTGATGAAGAAGCTTGCCTATGATAACTTTGAGTTGTGTTCAATGGATAATCATGCTCAGAAATGTACTTCCTGAGCATCCACAACTCACTGTTCTTATACTGAGATGCCTTAACATATCATTTGCAGCCTTCGTGCAAACATTTGAACTCAACATACTTTGAATTTGATCTTATAGTTCTAAATTGAAGATTATTCTTCACTGCATTTATGTAAAAACACTTTGAATGTACTTCTTTGCTTTCAGATACGTTTTCCTCCTTCAAATAACTACAAAAAAAATCTCATATAACTTCATCATTTGAAGAAGAACAAGAACCTAAATATAACATTCTATCACCATCGTCACCTACACTACTAATAGCAGTAGAAAACCCTTCCAAAGAACAAACACTTACATGAGCAACTAATGGACGTCGATTGATTGCATCTTTAGCCAAAGTTAGATATCGAAAAACATCTTTGTTATTTTTTATTGGAACCACAGTTTGCATACCTTTTTTTTTTTTTTTTTACCAAAATCTAATAAAACTGAAAAATCTACCAACTCATTCAATTGAATTTATTCATATATTAAACCAATTAAACCATTAAAGACTATTTATTCATCTACCAAAATTCCACCAACCTCATAATTCTCATAGGAGTAATAATCCTTCCACTGTCCTCCATAAAAAACAATTATAGGAATAGTCATGGTATTCTACAAAAATGAAAAAAAGATTATATAAGAAACTCATAATGAAAGTATTCAATAGTGATAGATAGAAATAGAGTTCTATTTTGTCTATAAGTGATAATAGAATTGATAGAGTTTTATTTTTGTCTATCAATGATAGACAAAGATAGATTTCTATCTCTGTCTATCACCGATACACTCATGCAATGATGAATGATAAACAGAGATAGTGATATATCGTTGTCTATCAATAAATAGTTCTACCTCACTAATACAATACAATACAAATTAGTGAATTCAATTCAAAACAAAATAAGGAGAAAACAAAGAGATACACAAAGATAGGCATCAATCTCTATCTATCAGGGATAGTTAAAGATAGAGTTCTATCTCTGTCTATCCGTGATGGATAAAGATGGACTTCTATCTCTATCTATCACCGATATACCCAATCACAATGATAAGTAATAGACAAAAAATAGTGATATATCGTTGTATATCAATGGATAGTTCTATCTCGCTGATACAATATAATACAAAGTAGTGAATTCAATTCAAAACAAATAAATAGAGTTCTATCTCGTTATAGACAAATAATAAGACAATACATAATCCTGCCAAAAAAACAGAGTGACAAAAAAAAAAAACTAAGCAATTGATATGAAACCGAATCTTCTCTCACTCACTTTTCACATTTCAATTTTTGGAGAGGTGAATTCTATTTTTTGGATAGAAGGAAAGGAAGAAGAAGAAGAAATGTGCCTACAATCGATCAAATCCACAAAGAAGAATGAAATCTGGTGATGATTGATCAAGAAGACAAAAATGAATTGAAATCAACGATCAGGCGAATTGAATCGGGGATACTAAATTGAAATCGAAGTTGAAATTTTCGTTGAAGTTAAAGTTGAAGGCATGATTGCAGTTGTAGTTGAAGTTGTCAAAATATTGATCAAGCGAAATTGTGAAGTTGAAAACTACACCCAGAAGTTTTCAAATTGAAATCAAGCGAAGAAAAAGAAGAAAAGGAAAAGGAAAAGAAGAATGAAGAAGAAGAACGAAGAAGCGACGGAAAAAATTGACGAATTGGCAATATATGTGCAAAAATTTTGAAATATGAAAGGGTAGTTTTGAATTTTTTTAAAAAATTGAAGATGTTTCCGTTTGACCATTTTTTTTCTTATAAGATGCAAGTAGTTTTCCTATTTTTTCATTTTTGACGATCTCTTTTAAATTAATTACAACCGAAATAGTTTGCATTAATTTTTCACGAATATTAAAATTAGTTTTAAGAAATTCATATTTCTAATTATTTTAAATTAATTAAATGAAAGTTAACACCAAAAATTGTGAGTATAAATAAAAATTTAGGAGTAAAAGTAAAAGTTGTTGAAATCTATGGATCAAATGAAAACTAACTCAAATGCTACATTTTAAAACTTAGGAACTAAATTGGAACTAAATCCAAAATTTAAGGCCCCGTTTGTTTAACAGGATTTTCTGTAGGATTTCAGACAGATATTTAATATTTGTTTCACAAAATTTTATATTTAAAACCCACGATATTAATATCCAAGGAACTTTAAAACCCACCTGATATGGATTTTTTAATATCTTGCGGAATGATGAGAATTTTATGTCTAGGAGACAAACAGAAAAAAATATAAACTAATTAAGTTATAGATTATTATCAATTATTCATTATTATTAGTTTTAATTTAATTATCAAATGTAAATATATTATTTAACATAATAAATTTCAACATAAAAGTGGTATCTTAACTATTTAATATAAATTATTATTATTAATTTTCAATATTATAATTAATTTATACTAATTTATTTTTTAATAATTAATTGAAACTAGTTTAATTATGTTTAATACATGTTTAATATAAAGGTACTTATTTATTTTTATTTCAACAGATTAATTAATTAATTAATATAACAATAAATTAAATAATGTTAAATTTAATTAATGACTACATCACTTGGTCTCTTACATTTAATTAAGTACTTATTTAATTTTGGTTTCTATATACAAAATTGGTAAACTTAACACATATACTTAACTTCCAAACATTAATTATCTTGTATATCCAAACATTTAAGATCTAGACATTCAAATTCCAGATATTAATATCTATTCATATGAAACAATATTTGAGATCCAAACGACCCTAAAAGTAAAAAATGTATCATTTTAAAACTTAGAAACTAAATGAAAATTATTCTCAGAACTTATGTATTAAAAAGTTTATTTTTTCTCACTCCTTTAAGAATCAATATTTTAATGCACAAATCTCGATGGGTTAAGATACCATGACTAAAATATTAGAAATTCGAATCCTATGAAAACTCAAAAAATAATAATAATAAAAGAAAAAAAAAAGAAATTGATTTACAGTTGGGATTTTAAATCCACTAAATATAAACAAGGGAAAACGGTAAAATGTCAATACTGGCAAAATAAATCAGATATGTTGGCTTTTCAACCTATACATTCCCATAATTGTTCCGAGGCATATACCATGCTGCTTCATCTGCAGTTTTTGTCATCATTTTCGCCACTGAGAGGATAATGTAGGATTTTTTTTACTCCTTTTCAGAATGATATTTGAGCAGTAAGTCGAGGTCGAAGAGTTCTGTAGGAAAGAGATGGAGTCAGAAAATGACCGTAAAAAAGTATTCTGATCAACCTGTCTCGTTGGTATCATGAGGAGTAATGCAACCAGAATCAATGGACAAGATAGCGACCAACAATGTTAAGGACATAGATAAAAGTAAGGATATCGTAGCTGCATCCAAAATAATCGAGATGACCACTAGTGATATCAAGAATATGGATATAAGTAGGGATAGTATTGGTGCATTTGAGTTGCACATCAAGAGTTTTAGGTAAAAAATTATGGCAAAAATGCAATTTGTAGAAGGTGGAGGATTAGGGAAAGATGGTCAAAGAATGGCTCGGTCAAAACCACTTGGGTTAGGCATCGAGTTCTCCAAGGCCTCGACTTCTATTGCTGATGATAACCAGGCAAGTCGGGTATCCGCCGCTAGAACTGAGTCGAGAGTTTTGGGAAAATTCAAAAAAAAAATGGTGCTTTTGAAGAGCATACTAAAGGACTTGGGTCGAAAATGATGGCAAAGATGGGATTCGTTGAAGGCATGGGATTGGAAAAAGATTCACAAGGAATAGTGAACCCTTTCCTCGTTAACCATTCTCTACCATTGCATTTCTCATACATTGTGTAAAATACCAAACAAAAAATGACTTATTACTAAGTTTTCTTCTTTCCTTTTTATCTCCCAAAAGTGTCGGTTCAATTATAAATCCTTTGTAAAATTTGTGTTGAAAAGTAAATATTGAGATTTATACAAAAGATTTTCGTTTTGTTCATCCTCCATTGACCATCACTTGCAATCTTCCCCTTATCATCGCCATCTGGTTTCGTCATGGATCAACTCGATTCATGTTTTCGATTTATTTTCACTTATATAGGCAACATATGTGGAAACTTTTCTAGATCTATAGAAACAAAACTGATTCAAAAAAGTTCCTTTGGTGAGAATAAATCATGATGAATTAGAAAGTTGTCAATCTGATGCCACATCATTTTTCCTTTAGTCTACTATCTAATCAAGTATCAAGATTAATAATTCAATTTTTAGAACTATTTTTCCAAACATTTGAAGGGACTAAAGTGTTTATTTTTGAAATTTGAGGAAACCAAAAAGACATCAATCTTAGACCAAAAGTACATTTCACCTTGAATAAATATTTTTTTATTAAAAAATTAATAAATTACATGTTTGTCAAATTATAATGTGGCTAAACCTCTTCTTGATTGAAATCCCAATAATGCCCA
>NW_024064781.1:449334-497101 GCF_009727055.1 Benincasa hispida | reverse complement strand
CTTGATTGATCCCAATAATGCCAAAAGGAAAACACTAACAACTAACAAGCCAAGCTATGTTCGATTTCCTTAGAAAACCTTAGGGACATGATAAGCATTTTTTCCTCAGAGTTTTTCTACCGACAGAAATGTGAATGCAATGTCGTCAATCTTCACCAACAAAAAGGTTTATCCATCATAGTCACACAACCATTAAAGTTCCCCTTTGGGGTAACACGAACAAAATCACAAATACAGTGAACCTCGCTTAATTCCTTGTTCATCTCCACAATAGACGAAAGAACAAGGATGAAAAAGCGAGATGAGAACGAGCGAAGGAAAAAAGACAAAAGAAAAGAGCAAAACGAGCAAAAGCATGAAAGACGGAGGAGGAAAAAGAAAGCAGAAAAAGAAAAACTCAAAAAACTTATATCTATAGTGAAGTCTGAAACGCAATGACACATTGCAAATACCACCTTGAAATATTGGTGGTAATTGCACCAAAATAAGTTTTGGATCAATGTATTTACATGCACTTCGATCCAAGAGTCAAGAGTTCAAACCCCCATCCTATAATTGTTGTATTCAAAGAAGATAAATAGTAATGTGTAATTACCCTCAAATTTCAATGGTAAAATTTGAACCTCAAAGTTATAACAAGTATTAAAATCGACTCTCAAACTTACGAGAGATAAAAATTCAACCCCAAAATGATAAAATTTGAATCCTCAAACTTATACAATGGTACAATTTTATAATTATTTAAGTTTGAGGGTTCAATTTTAATACTTAGTTTGAAAATAAGAATTACAACTATAACTCATGCTTAAGGGATGGTTTTTGCCATTTGCCCCAACTTAAAAATACAAGATTAGTATTTACTTTTCTTCTTACATTTGTACGTCACAGAATTTAATTTTAGATTCTCATCTGAATCGAGTCTGGTCATTACCATAGCCTTCTATTCTGTCCTCGTCAATTGGATTGTAGTCAGAGTGTAGCCTTTAGGCCAGAAACCCAACTCCATGAACACTCCTTATTCTTAATAGTAAAGAAAATCAAGTTTTTTGTTTCCATCATTATTAATTTAAGAGAACAAGAAACAACAAAAATAACAAGAGGACTAAATTTACTTCGTTAATGAGGAACGACACAGAATGACTCCGTCTAAGAGAATGAATGTATTACCAAATATGATGAAACGAATAGTTATTCTTGTATGTATCTATCCTTTGGCACCCAACCCTCGCGCTTTAGGCCGTCTGATAGGAAGCAAAGGGTTGACTATTCCTTGTGAATCTTTTCCCAATCCCATGCCTTCAACAAATCCCATCTTTGCCATCATTTTCGACCCAAATCCTTTGGTATGCTCTTCAAAAGCACCAATTTTTTTGGACTTTCCCAAAGCTCCGGACCCAGATCTAGCGGCGGAAACCCGACTTGCCTGGTTATCACCAGCAGCAGAAGTCGAGGCCTCGGAGAACTCGATGCCTAACCCAAGTGATTTTGGCCGTTTCATCACCTCAATGGGGCGGGCCATTCCTTGACCATCTTTCCCTAATCCTCCGCCTTCTACATATCCCATTTTTGCCATCATTTTCGACCCAAAACCCTTGGTGTACAACTCAAATGCACCAATACTATCCCTACTTATATCCATATTCTTGACATCACTAGTGGTCATCTCGTTCATTTCAGATGCAGCTACGATATCCTTGCTTTTATCTACGTCCTCAGAATTGCTAGTCGTTTTCTCGTCCATTGGTTCTGGTTGCATTACTCCACACGATACAAATGAGACAGGTTGGTCAGCATATTTTTTGCCGGTCATTTTCTGACTTAATCCCTTACCTGCAGAACCCTTCGACCTCGACTTACTACTTGCAGATTTATCAAGCTCCAGTGTGTGCAAACCACAAACTTTGGTATTCTTCTTTTCTCTGCTTCTGTTGCTGCCCTGTGATTTTATATTTGAGCCTTCAGCAACAAGAAAATCATCATCCTCGTCTCTTGCTCCGATTAGCTGGGATTGGGGAAGAAAAAAGGGAAGGGGAGGGGGGGGGGGGGAAAGGTAAGTTCACTGACCATCCAAGAAGTTGACTCCAACAACATCCAAAACATAATTCTCAACCAAAAAGATTTCAACCACCTGTTCAAGGCGGACTTGATCACTTGCTGATGGCATTCCTGTGTGCTGTGTTCGAGTTACTGTTACAAACCTGAGAAGAAGAAAAAAAGTGAAGCAAATTTAAGCATCAACAGTTAATGACTAAAATAACAAATAAGAAAAAGAAATTAACGTTTACCTTTTTTTACCAGAACCTTGCACCACCATGCAAGCGGTAAATTGCAGCCAATCTTCGTACCTAATGATAATTCAAATGTCACTTCTGAACAAAGAAAAGGGTCCGGAAAGGAGGAGCTTAAGGAATCAATCAAGTTTACACCCTAAAAGGACAAATATTACAAGGAACATTGTACCCTCCATGGCACAAACTGATAACAAACTGCAGGTGAAGCACCATTCTACATACCTGGGAACAATCACGGGGATGCATAGGTTGGAAAGCGAACATATCTTCTCTGTTGAGAACCATGTGCTCCAATTTCTACAATTCAAACAAATTGCAAGATTAGTTAATGCAAAATTCAAAAGAAAGCTGGATTTGAGCAACCCATCCATGAAACTCGTACAACTAGGAGGCAATTAACCATTTGTTCAAAGTCAGACTACAATAAGGCCATATTCACATAGCGAAAATGCAATGAAAAGAAATGATAATGAAAATGACATTCCTGCCGCAGATCAAAGGAATGCAATCAGACTGCAGGGCACACTGATTGTTTTTTCATTCCTGCCGCAGATCAAAGGAATGCAATCAGACTGCAGGGCACACTGATTGTTTTTTAAGAAAAAAAAATAAAGGAAAGAGAGTAAAAAAAAAAAAAACAACCCTCTTCAATCCCAGGTCTTCTCACGTTTTGTGCCCAACACTCCCCCCTCCCCCACTCTACTCACTATTATTTAAATAACATAGCAATAAAATTGAATATCATTTTACATCAAGTAGTTATGCTTCTAATTAAAAATTCTACCATGGCTCGAAGATTCAGAGATTAGTACATCGTGTTTTTACGAAGAATGAGTAATGAGAATATTGTATAGAGGTCTCGTGAAAAGAAACCATACAGTACTAGACTTCAGATGTTTTGTAGAACAAGGTTCTTAATTATTCATTATTCAGGTGCATACTACAGAAGTGATCTATGACCTTTGTATAACAAAACTTTAGAGAGAATCCAACACCAGGTGAAAATTAAATAAATGATACCAGATTTATTTCCATTAGATCAACACCCCGATTAAGCATTCTTTCTCGACGCTTTGCTGCAATCGTTTCTTTACGATATTTCTTCTTTTCACCTGACATCAAGCGCAATATTATTGCATATCAAAAGTTTACTAGATGAATTCACATGACACAAGAGCAGAAGTCGATTAGGAATGCTACAACTTTTCCCTTATTCCCAGAATCTACATATTCAAGTCCTATATTCTTCAACAGATTGTGTCTGAAGGAATTACAAGCCTCACGGAGTAGACCTTATTCTGCATTCTGCTTTATTTAATTCCTGGAGGTCATATTTTAAAGAATCAAGTTAAGGTTCTTTGGCTAAATTACCTAGAGCTCTTTAGATAAAGCAAATCCTTCTTCCTTTTCTCCCAAATTCAATTATTTTCAGCAATTTGGGTATGAACTACACTGCAAGCCTTTTTTTTTCTACTTCCCCTAGTGGACTTGGGTCCTTTTTCTTCTTTCATATGTTGCATTCAGTCGATCAAATAACTTCTCATAGAAAAAGAAGGCATGTACAACAATTATAGGCACAGAAATTGGTTTCATTAATAAACAAGCTGTATCTAATTAATAACTTCTACGTGAAAATGAGATCTTTACCGGGATACTTTCTAGCAGATTTACATTTTGGAGCTTTTGGAGGCCAAGAACAAGCAAAATGAGCAACATTCTTTTGCTTTCTAGCTGATGTAGATCTAGTATCTTTTACTAGCAAGTCATCTAGAGCCAATGCTGACCAATGATCTCTAGAAACAACAGAACTTTTCTTCTTCCTTGAAGGAGTTTTCATAATTCCATATTCTTTAGATGCTTCCTGCAAAGCAATGCCGCCTAATTTCTCTAAAGTATCATCAAGGCTACTGTTAGAACTATCATCATCAGACTCTACCAACTCTTGTTTTATTAACCATTTGGAATTTAAAATATTTTCACTTCCACCAATCCCTTCAAGATAATCGTCAGCCACCTCGTCATCAATATCTGAACCACTGCAAGACATTTCTACAGAGCTATCACTTTCAGACGATTCATCTGACTCTAGAGGCTCAGAGTACTAAGAACTTCCGTCAGATGACTCCCCATCATCATCACCCCCTTCATCAGATACATCTTGGGTGTATAATCTCACACCACCAATTGACAAGAAACCTGAATTCCTTGGAGAATATTTGTTGGAGGGTGATGCTTCTGCTAGCATCTCATTAGCTGTCTCAACCCCTACCCTGCAATTAACCCTCTCACCATTACCAGTTTCCTTCTCGGAGGATAATGAACCAGCACACAATCCTCCTTCCACTTGTGTGGCTGAATCATCATCCGTGTTCTGATTTTTAACAAGTTCATCCTCATCGTGAAACCCCAGTCCTCTATGTGAACTGTCACCTAACACAAAACTAGTACCATAATCATAAGTAAATTCCAAATTATCTGCCTTTAATGGTGGGTTTTCATCTACATATGCGACAATTTGATTATTCATAGAATTAAGTAATATAAAAGGCTGTGAGTTGTCCAAGCTACACTCTGCATCATACTGCAGACCCCGGGATTCCGAATGAAAACTTTCCTGCAAAAAACCCCAAAAGAAGATCTTTAAAATGAATCTAAAAGTGCCTCCCATCTCACTAGAAAGAAGTAATTTCATAGAACAGAAACTTAAAAGAACACGAAGGAAATAGCTTCCAAAGAAATAAAATTTTCCGACATACTAGGAAAAGACTGTATAAAGAAGCCAAGACAGAAATATATCTCATAAAGAATGCGTCAAGAAAAGCTAAAAACAATTAAAGAAAATATAACAATTAATAGGAAAAGAAAACTCAAGATAAAAAGGATAAAAGAACAAAGAAGGCTAAAAAGCAATCTATGGAAAGAACGTTCTTCAAATAAGAAATACCTGATTCGGAGCAGGAGGGTATTCGTAGCCAATAGCATTACCACTGGCTTGTTTAGTCCCACTTGATGAAGCAATTCTTTTACGATCTAAATTAGCCGATTTTGAACCAGACTTGCCCTTTGCCCAAGAATTTCCCTCTGAAGAAAATATACCAAAGCAAAATCAATAAAAGTACAAAGAAAATCTCAACAGAAAATTATCAACTCAGATTATCGTTCTTTACCAACAGAAGAAATGAAAAACCAGCCTTACACGAGTACGATTAAGCAAATGCAGAGACACGGAAGTGCAATGAGAAGGAAAGAGAAAATCGCACCTCGAGCAGAACTTGGCGGCGATAACTGAAACTGCCAATCGGATAAAAACCCGCCATCAACAAACAAATTTCCTCGAATTGATGACGGGTCTGATCTTCTTCTGCCAGAATTACTCTTGTTCTTCTTGAAGCTATCGCTGGCTTTGGCATGGTTCGTTCTTCGTCTTCCTCCGGCCATCGAAGACCTACCACCGCCACCAGAACGGAACGACGGCGTTGTCGAGGACCTGTGCAGGGTTGGCTAGAAGTCTAATTCCCGAACTCTGAAGCAAACCACCACAGCGGAATATTGCGGTGGCGTCGGCTCGGTGGAGGGATAACAAAGAGACCAATAAAGAATCCGATCCATTAGCTTTCTGGGCAAGTAAGCTTCAAAGCCTACAACTCCTCTTTCAGGCCCGTTTAAGCCCAACTTTATTCTTAACATAAAACTCCTTTCAATAATTTCAGTGTAACGTTCAATTTTTATATTTGAGAGGTATTTGATTAATTTTGTGGTAGGCACGAGGTTGATAATACAAATATTATATTAATTGAGTTATGCTCATTTTGACATAATATTCAAATTTTCATATATATTAATAAAATTTTAAAATTTTACTATTTAATCAATTTTGACTTCATTTATTTAAATTCAAATTAGTATAACTCAACTGACATACATAGTATGTATGAGGGATCCATAGATATATTGAATCTCCTACTATTATTGGATATGGTATTAAAATGATTGTAAATTTGAAAATGGTAATAGTAGTCTATCCACTAAAAATGTTTCATAACAATATTGAGTTGTTATCTTCTTTTAATAAAATACAAAATCGATATATGATATTTTGAGTTTGATGGTATAGTTTGAACAATCGTGTTGGAATAACACTTCCATTCCAATGATATTTTGTGCAATTTACTATTTTTAAAGGTGAAATTGTAACATTTTTGTTAGTTTAGAGAATAGATCGATGGATTCAAGAGGTTGTGATTATAACAATCCTTATAATTCACAAGTTTTTTTTTTTTTTTTTTTTTTGCAATTTTTCCTTTTATAAAAGATATTTGGAAATATATATATTTTTTAATGTTGTTGAATAAGAATTTTGGATCAATCACAAATAGTCATGTCATTTCTCAAATTGAAGACAAAGTGGCAAATTATCAAATATGAGACTAGTTAAAAGGCAACATGTGTCTTAGTTGAAATTAAAGACAATAGTTGATAGATCTCAATGATGTCTCGTGTTTTCGTCATGACCCTAGAATCAAATTAACTAATTTGATCAGTTTAATATTTATATTTGGGCTCATGTTCAATTGAGTTTGAAAATAGGTTTGATTTGGCCCAAAAGTCAACTAAACCCAAAATTCAATTAGTTGGGCCTATAGGCCAAGTTCATGGATCAACAACCCAAGCCTATAAAACTCAAATGAGAAGTCTAAACATAGGATTTCTTCTTCATTTGAAAGCTTTAAAAATTTCAGATTCTAGAAAGCCTAGAAATAATTTTCTTAATAATTATAATACTCTCTAAGTACTTGAAGAACACTCACAATGTTCTCTGAAGATAAAAACGTTCTTCCTAGACTTCAACTTCAAAAATATTCACGTGCTTCTTCAAATCAAACATATGCATTCAACCGAGGGAATCAGATGATCAATTACTAGGGATAGAATCACATCCACATAAATCAACATAACCACAAGTTCGATTCCATGAACATATTTCTTCAAAAACATAGCGCGAACATGTATATATTTTTTTTAAAAAAAAAAAAAAAAAAACTCTTTTAAGTGTAAATGAAAATGAATAATTTAATTCAATATAAATGAAACCTTAATGATTTATAAAAACATATGTTTAGAAAATAATAATTTATAAAAGCCAAAATCAACATAGTTTAACTAGCATCAAACATGCACTATGGTAGTGGTTGAAAGTTGTCGCTAACATTCGACAGATTAAATACATTTATAATACTAGTACTACTAAAACGTAGCATTGGCGTCAAGATTGAGTCAATCCGCAGCGAAATGCTAGATATGTTTAGCTAATCCGCTAATTATAGCGGTAAATGGAGGGTTTGTGTGAAATATAGATTGCATAAAAATAAGGCATGAAAATTTATTTAAAAAAAAAAAAAAAAAACCGGTAAATGTAACCTAAGATTGAAAAAATCTAGTTTTAGGAACAAGAAAGGCTTCCAATACAATTTCGATTATTGATTTTTTTTTTAATTAAACATGCATCCTTTACGTGCTCACAACGACTTACTTGGCTCAATCAACTCATTGGTGCAATGGATTGTCAACTCATTGGGTGAACTTAGTAGACACCCAATTATTAATTAAAGCTAAAGCCCTAATTAATCTAAGGATTTAGTCCTATTGGGTTCGGACACGTCTATATAGAATCAAACATTTGCATTTCATTAATCTAAATGATTTAGTCCTATTAGGTTCGAACGCACCTATATAGAATCAAACATTTGCATTTCTAGGGTTCCATTATTATGTGATTAACTAATTAGGTAGCCTAATTAACTAATCAATTAATTTTTTAATCCACGTTTGGCATGCACTCAAGGTCTATGGGAAGTCTACATTCCTTAGCATACATGATTCAACCTTTACTACTTGTCGATTTAAGCTAAACAAATAAAAGAGAAATGCGCAAGTTAAAATCTATAGCTAAGACATCCATTGATGATAGGGGAGTCAATTTGTGCACGTACATACATCTAAATAAAATAAGTTAGAAGTAAATTTAAAGTGCATTAAGTTCATCTAGATAAATCTTACCAAATACATTAAGTGCTTATTCATGGATGTTGTGGCGTTGCCCTCGCCAGCCCTTTATGTTGCTTCTATCTTATGTGCGATCCAGTGTCGCGACACTTGACTGTTTGGGAGAATTTTTCTCTTTTTCGGTCCTTAAAGCCCCAGGTGCTCGATATAACTCTCAGTAACTTCAAATTAATCCCAAACAATACATAGCACTCCAAAATGCATAATTTGTTGGAATTCCTACAAAAATAGATAATTAAAAATATTAAACATAATAAATGAGTGAGATTAGATACGGGAGGTAATATACTATCAATTTTGAAGTAAATTTGATCTTCTACGTTATATATCGTAAAAAGAAAAAAAAAAAAAGAATTATAAAAGCATTCCATTAAGTAAAAAATCTGTAAGCAAAACTAAAGTACCTATGGAGAAGGTGGGAGCAAGTGTGGTAGAAAATAACAAAATAATGAGAGAGACACATATTTTATGTTTCCTAAACCTATTGCTCAAACCTCCATTCCTATCAATTTCATTTATTAGCGTATCAAAGTCAAACTCGTACCTCGAGTTCTACAGACGACTAAAAGCTAAATAATATAATAATAAAAAATACGTTAAAGAATAGTTATAATAATTTAATATTCCAACCTTAGTTTATATCGATTTAGAGTAATTTTAAATTTATAATAATTGTAGTCTCTAAATTTTAATATGTAATCATTTAATATACGTATCTTAATTATAAATTGCTACTTTCATTAAAGTTAATAACAAAAGATATTTTTATTTTTAGAAAAAATACATTTTTGATCCCTCTATGTGTTGGGTCTAATTTTCCTTTGATTCCTAAATTTTAAAATGTTACAAATTTAGTATTTAAGTTTTGAGTTTTGTTTCAATTTAGTTCTCAAGTTTCAAAATGTTACAATTTTGCCTATGAATTTTTAGTTTTATTTCAAATTGGTCCATAGATTTCCAAAATTTACACTTTTGATCTTTATTTTTTATTAAATACTCTATTTTCATCTTTAATATTAATGTTTATAAATAAATTTAAAAAAGTATAATTATTAAGTTTCACTATTTTCTATAACGATTAAAATTAAATTTCAAAATTCAGTTCATAATTATTTTAAAATAATTAATAGACATTAGTGACTAAAGTAAGTATTTAATGAAAAGATGTGATTTAAAGTGTAAAACTTGAAAGTTAGGGATAATTGGGGCACCAACTTGCACTTGGCTGTGTGAGTTGTTATAGCCGACTCCATGTTTAGTACACCAAATATATAGTGACATTTACAACTATTTATGTCCTACAGTTAAGTCTAGAAAATATTATTTCAATATCCTTTTTACTACATTGTTTACTATTTTCCACTCATCATCTATCTTTCTTTTTGTTATTATGTTTATTATTTTCTACACAAATTAAAATAGTCTGCAACTCAAACAAAAATACTTATAACTCAAATTAAAATAGTCTATACTCCAAATACTATTATATACTATTTATCAGTTTTGTCTTGTATTTAAATTTACATATTTTTAATTAAAAAGAAAAAATAAGTTATAACTAACCACCCAACCCAAACTGAATTTTAAAGATTGGGTTGGAGACTTTTCTGGATCCTTTATTGTCAATCCAACCAACTTGAATTTTTAGATTGGTCCAAAAAATGTCCTAATCCAATCTAATTCATATACAAGACTGTTATCTGATAAGCTCAAAGTTAGAAATTTGATTTTCATCCCACATATTATTATTATTATTTTTTTAAAAAAAAAGTGAATAGTATATGAGCATTACACATGACAAAATAGAATAAATTAAAAAGTTAGAGAGAAAATAAAACAAAATAAAAAGAATAATTTATTGAGAAAATTAAAGAAATAGGGAGTGAGTCAATGTCTTGTACAACCCAAAAGGCTGATTGGCATCACATGGCAAGGCGGCAAGAAGCAAAGTAGGCCAACTCCCAACGCACAAACCCATAACTCATACGCACACTACACGGATCCCACATCGCTTAATTCGCCCTTTTCCCATTTCCCGACAACTGTCTCCCCGTCAACCCCCTCTTTAATTTCTCCCCTCCCTATATAAACCCCTCCCTCTCCATTCCCCTCTTTCCCTCAACTCCTCCTCCGGCAACGGCCATTCCCCTCGGACGACTCCATGGCCGACGCCTTACTCAGATCCGTCTACCACGGCTGCATCGCCGGCTCCGACGCCGAGATCGACCGCCGTCCTTACCACAAGAACTGCAGCTGCGCCCTTCACGATCGTGATAACAGACGTTGTTCTCACTCCATGTCTAAACATAAGTCCGTCTCGTACCCGATCAGACGAGCCTGGAGTGAAGGATGCTTGGCTATGGTTGCTGCTTCTGCTGCTACTTCAGGCATTTCTTCTCCTTCTTCTTCACCGTCCATGGAGGTAGAAAGCCTTGGATCTTACAAGAGATGAGCAGTATTTTGATTTTGTTTTGTTTTTAGTTTGTAATATATATATGTGAAATTCTTTTTTTTGGTCTAGTGGAATTCTTGATTGATTTGAATGAGTGGAGTGTGATGAATGTAGATTTTTACTTCTTGACTGTCTGTTCTGGTTATATTTATTGATTGGTTAATGGAATGGATGTGTTCTGGATTTCGATGAAATGATTCTCGTTTCAAAATCATTTCATCTATTTCACAGAAACGCCGATTGGCCTCCCTCATTCTGTTCTTGCATCCGATTAAAGATCAGAAATCAGGCCTTTTTTAAAAGAAAATTTGAGGTTGAACTTTTCTGGATCGAGTTCTTGTTGGCTAAATTCACGAATCGTGTTTCATTCCCTTCGCGAGATTGAAGATTTGAAACCATCCATCGATTTCTTTAAACCGTAGATTCATTTTTTTTTTAAAATTACTTTCTGCTATTATAAAATATCTTTTTTCTTTCTTAACTTGTGGGCCATTTTTTCTTTTTTCTTTGGAAAATATCATTGTATACCCTTTTATTGTATCAATTAAAATCTGATATATTAAATAATTTTTATAAGTTTATTCATAAATCATACCATTACATTAAACATCAATTTTGGTATTGATATATAAAGTTTAAATTTACACAATTATTAGTTGGGTTTATCGTAAATGAACTAATTTAAATTACTTGTATGATAATACAATCGATGATCAACATTGATGCATTGATAATACATTGAAGAAAGTTCATGATTTAAAACATACGATTAATACTATAAATAATTGATTTAAGATTTTAATAAATTGATAATTAAATATAGTTGTTGTTATTTTATTAGAGAGTGAGATCCAAAGTTGGAAATGGGAAATTGGAGGCCTAAATTGTCGCTTTAGGAATAAAGGGTAGCGCGTAAACCAGCTGTATTATTATTCCCTCCGCTGGCTGCTTGGCTTCAGCCTTCAGCCACCCTGGACAGATTCTCTTTCCTCTCCTTCGCCAAACTCGCAACATAAAAATAAATATTATATAAAATAGATAATGCCGAAACCAACATGGTTCAACCGATATTATTATCAATTAAGAGATTTAAATAACTATATAAGTTGTTATATAAAATAGATAATGTTAAAACGAACATGGTTCAACCGATATATAGAATGTATTATCAATTAAGAGATTTAAATAACTATATAAGTTGTTATATAAAATAGATAATGTTAAAACGAACATGGTTCAATTGATATATAGAATGTATTATCAATTACGAGATCTAAATAACTATACAAGTGTTGTTCCTTATCGATCTTTTTTTAGTAGTTAAAATGAACAAGTTTATTTATTATTTGTTGTTTTAACAAAATATAATTGAAATTTTAGCCCAACTACAAAATAATTATAATTTTCATGCAAGAAAATAATTATAATTTTCATGCAAGAAAATAATTATATTTTCTCGTAGAGACTAATGTTTTGGAAAAATAATAAGATATTAACTACATTAATTAAATTTAAGATTTATTAAGAGCATAAAAACTAAAATTGAACAATTGAAAATATAATAATAAAATGGAACGAAATATAAGGTATAAAACTGAAATGGTCTTTAAATATTTTAAGATTTATTGAAAGTGCGGGAACTAAAAGTTGACAATTAAAATTACATGAACTAAAATAGAAAAAAAATCAAAGTTGATGAACTAATTGTTGGGTTGATGCCCTAAATCTCGTGCCTCTGTAGTAATAAAATTTGAAGTGTTTTATTTGAAATTTAGTAGCATTAACCCACAAAATCAATAAATAAACATCCAAGGTTATATTCTGAAACTTAAATATGTATGTAGAGTCATACAAGTGGATTATGTGAAGACATACAAGTGGATTATGTTTAAGTGATAACCTAAACGGTTTATAGTAGATAGACAAAACTTGATACCTTATCCTTGTGACACTACGAATATTACTCGCTTTGTAGATGTTACAATTGTTGTAAAGTTCTATAAATAATCTGATCTTGATTATTCATGTAGAGACATGTAAGTGAAGGTTCTCTATACAAAAGGGTTTGTATAAGACCAGACCACAAAATGAATAGTCTCATTATATAACACCGTTCATAGTAGAGACTTACATTTCACCAGGATGACCATAGATGACATGACCTAAATCCTGAGTGAGTTGCGAACTCCTGCCTATGAAAGCGATCATTTGATTTGCATAGGTGAGAGTGGCTAGTTCGTTGACTTAGTATGCCTACCATTTTGGGGATTCGTCTGATTGGGGAGCTGCGAACACAGTTACACAAGATGAAATTCACTTCTTCTCTAACATCGGGGTAAGTAGATAAATTGTTTCCTTAAGGGCTGATTCCGGGGCTTGAACAATGTGGCGCCACACCCTCTCTTGGCCCGAGAGGAGTTTGGTCATAGTTGAACTATGACTTATTGTTGGATCAACAGTACTTAAGGAGTCAGATGTAACTACAGGGGCAAAACGGTAATTAAAACCCAGTCGTTCTTACGAGCAATTTGTGAAGGGTCATCGCATTGACTGGTTATATCCAATGGACATAGAAATATAACTATAGTGCGAAGAGTATTACTATCGGTCTTTAGTGGAGTGACGACATTTAATGGAAGTTGATTAATTTAATTAAGGAGGTTTAATTAATTGATCAAGTATAATTTGAGCAGGTCCATAAGGTCCCCTCGGTAGCTCAATTGGGATTATTGAGAAATAATTTTGGATAAATTTGAATTGTTCAAATTAATTGGAAAATTAATTATATATGATATAATTAATTTAAATTAATTAGATATGATATAATTAATATATATAATATATTTGATATGTTGTAATATAAAATTTATAATGAGAGGTAATAAATATTTAAATATGATTCAAATACTAATTATATGGATTTGATTCATATAATTAAATTTAATATAAATTTGATTTATATTAAATACCATGAATTATTAAGAGCTTGAGAACTATAAGTTATATTGTATTTGATATAATGTAAACTATAAATTATGTGTTATATTTTATATAACATATAGTTACATTTATAATAAGTTGATTATTATATATATAATTTTTTTATTAAATTAAAATATTTTTTTAAAATGTATTTTTGAATTAAAGGGAGAGTTGTAACTTCCCTTCCCTATATTCTCATTTTTAATCATGGGTTGTGTGGTTGCATCATTTTTCTTTGTCTTCTATCGTGAGTTTTTTCACAGAGAGTATGTGAATTTTTTAAGATTGATCTGCCCTACAAAAAAGCCTCTTCTCCTCGCAGCCAAAAATTTTTCTCCTTCCAAAATTATCAACAGAGCCCACACACTCTTGTAATTCTCAATCCCTAAGAAGAATACAGGAATCTCTTGTGGTAGTGTCCAAACTGTTGACGATTTGGTTTTTGTTTGTGATCATGATCGTTCGTGATAGTTTGTTGAGAGGAATTCGTGTAGATTCTTTTGGCTTCAAGGGTAAGTGTGACTAACCTTAAATTCCTTTCGTATTGTGTTAAAGCACGCTGTATTTTTCTTTAGAATGCATAACTAGGTTTTTATGAATTTTAGTTTCTGTGAAATTTATAACTGGGACCGATCCCGCTTTCGCATCGGACTTCATAGTCCTTCACCAATATCTTCTAAGTTTTATTAAAAATATATGAATCGAAATGTATTTAAATCTAAACTTAAGGGCCCGTTTAGAATGACTAAACAAAGTATATTCTTTAAAAAGATTATTTTTATTTAAACACTTTTGATAAAAGCAGTTTAAAATTTGTCTCAAAAACTATTTTGAATGGTCGTCAAATGTTTCAATTTTTTCTAAATGACTTATTTTCAAAATTAAACAATTAAGAAATTAAACCAAACACGCCCTAAATTGTTTGACACGGTGGAAAGTGATACAATCAAGAAGTTAAACCAAACACGCCCTAAATTATTTGACATTATTGAAAATGGTGCGGTGTAACCTCCCTGAAGGCCCCTTCTCTATAATCTCTACTACAGTCTTGACTGACCATGTGCAAAGTGGACATAAACTAGTTGATCCCAATTTTAAAATGGGGTGAATATTTTTTGTACCTCAACTATTAATACCATATTTAAGTATTGATGAGATCAAAGATTGACAAATTTATCTCTATAATTGATTAATTGTATTGAACATGTGAGATATTTTATATTTATGTAACAATGAGTTACTTGATTTCTTCTTTCTACAATTCTTGTACTAAAAGAACAATAAGTTCATGTGGACTATGTTGAAATTCAAGGTTGAGTTTAGAAAAAGGCGAAAATGATGGATTTTTTTAGTGAGCAAAAAAAGTTTTGAGATGATGTGTAAAGTTTAACCAAACAATTGTAGCATACAACACATACTTATTGCTGATGTCAAAATCAGAATAAGAGAAGCATGCTTAACCTTCATGTGACATTAAATTTGTTTGAAGGGAAAAGAGCGTGGTCTGTAAAAGAGAAAACATGCATGTTGGTGCAATGCTTTGTAAACCTTAAAACTTGTTCTTCCTAAATGTTTATGCTTGGGAAGTTACCATGACATTTATTGTTTTAGAGCTTGTTAAATGAATTAGTGGATAAGTAAACAGGAGAAGGATTTTCTAAGTGCTTTAAGCCTTGGAAATGAATGAATTAAGTTTAGGGTTGAAAAATATTCTAACTGTAGGGAAAATAAGCTCTTGGGTGAAATGGAGGAATTCTACCACTAGTGAATTTATGAAGAGTGTTGAAGAAAGAGAAGCCATGCGTGGAAAGACTTATGGCTTGGAGGTTAGTTGTGGACAACTTAAAATAAAGGCTTTTGGACGAGCAGCTAACATGAGGCCTGCATGGCTTCATTAGAGGTTATTTGCACTAAAATAGGCAGCTAGGCATGCGGCGGAGCACCCAAGGAATACGTAGGACAGTTGCTTGACATAAGCAACTGAGCATGTTGCTAAGCGCCTAAGGCAAGATGCTGAAGGGCTGTTGAGCGTGCGGTGAAGCAGTGGCCGAGATGCTTTAAGTAGTGAGAGTTATGACTTTCTATGCATTGAAGTGTTGAGAGAGTTTATTTTCTTAAGTATAATTAGTGGACTAAGTTTCATTATCAAAGGTAAAGGATAAAACTAAGTGACATGAGGTGTCAATTAACTAGACAAAATAGACATGCAAGGGGAAGTATAAAAGGGCTTATAAAGAAGAGAAGGGTTTGGACAATTCTCTCGTGTTAAAGAGGAATCTCAACAACCAAATTGATGCTTGGTTAGTTTAGTAGAGGATTCAAGGCTGATAAGAAGGAATTCCCACGATTTAACGTGGAAATATTAAGAGATTGAAAGTAGTTTTGAATTCCATACTTCTCCGAACAAGCTATGAAGATGTGGAATTTGAGCCCTCTAGGAAGAATTTAAAGCTCAAAATTTAAGGTAAAATAGTTAAGAGGTTATGAAAGAAGTTCATAGAGGGAAGTTTTGCATTTTGATGAATATATTTCCAGTTATAAGTTCTGGAAGTTGAATCTGGGAAAGTGTTGAACAAACAGGCAACGACATAAATTGAAGAAACAAGCAGCTGACTAAGGACTTGAAGGCAGACGTTGAGTTAGTGCCAGTGAGGGTGTCTGTGCACATCAATTAAGATAGGCTTTACGTGCGTGCGAGGGTGTCTGGCGGTGCGATGAAGGAGGCACTCAACACTCAGCCTATATGCGACGCTCATCGCCTAAGGTTGCAAGCTTCATCACCTACCCCTAGCACTCGATGCCTATGTAGTGTGACAATGTCCAACGTGTGCATGTGTGACAGACCGTGTTGCTTATTAGAAGGGCTCATGCACGCGTCTGAAGGGTAGTGCGTGTGCCAGCACCTATCAGGCCATGTGGTGTGCTTAGATTGCCTAGAGCTTGGCATTGTACTAGTCTTGAAATTTAAGTGTTGATAAGTTAATATGTGTCCTTAAAGGAATGTTAAACATGCTAAGCTACTAAATACTTAAACGTGGACTCAAAGAGAAAAATTAGAAGTTAGTTAAAGTAGTTAAGCTTAAAAGGGGAGCCAATTTAATTGACCAAGGGTTATTCATTTATGTGGCAGACCAAACGGAGATAGAAAGAGCTTATAATCCCTTGGGAGCTAGCAAGTAACAGTGAATGACAAAGTTTTATGAATATTTCTTTTAATACGATTGCAATGCATATGTTTAATGAATATTTTACTTAAATGTTTTCAAAGTATGATTTATATTGAATTCATAAGTTTTAAGAATGTTCTCCTTAAGTTGTTTTCAAGGCATAGTTCAACCAAAGTATGTTTGGATGCATGGTCCATCCTAAAAGCAAAGTTTCAATGTATACTAAGCATGAGTTTTCTCTCAAATAAATTGTGTGCTTCAAGGTACTCTAAGCATGATTATACTATTTTGAGCTAGATGCTCTAATGTTTTGAAAGCATGTTTCCAGCATGAATGGTTTCCAAGGAAAGTTTATGAATCATGTTCTTATGTAATGTTTTAAGTATGTGTTGATTCATAAAAGCATTCCAAATATATTATGCACTTTTATGTTATGTTTACCTACTTAGAAGCCAAGTTTTCTAAGGAAGGCTAAAAGATTTAAGTACTATGTATGTTTAGTACAAAGCATGCTTTAGTACTCTAATGATGAAACTTGATAGTGAAGGAGATGAAAGTATCTGGGACCCTGTTATTGAAAAAGATGAAGGTATCCAGAGATTACATAAGGAACACATTTATATTAGTCTTTGGGGCATATCTATATGTACGTATGACTACTATCGATATTGATTGTATTGAGACTACTCTACATCAGCTAAGGTTACTGACGTTGAGTGAATGAACAAAAGGGGCTCTACCTCAACTAAGGAAAAAAGAGTACAAAGCAAAACATGAATGTTTTATGAGATTAGCCAAAGTTATGCTATGACTTTAGTGTTTTCAACATGTCATTGTTATGATTTTAAAGTGTAATGCATATGTTTAATGAAATGTTTTTCTTAAATGTTTTCAAAACATGATTTATGTCCAATGCATAAGTTTTAAGAATGCTCTCCTTAAGTTGTTTTCAATGCATACTTCAACCAAAGTATGTTGGACGCATGGTCCATCCTAAAAGCATAGTTTCAATATATACGAAGCATGACTTTTCTCTCAAGTAAGCCATGTGCTTCAAGGTACTCTAAGCATGATTATACTATTTTGAGCTAGATGCTCTAATGTTTTCAAAGCATGTTTCAAACATGAATGGTTTCCAAAGAAAGTCTATAAATCATGTTCTTAGGTAATGTTTTAAGTATGTTTTGATTCATAAAATCCAAATGTATTATGGACTTTTATGTTATGTTTACCTACTTGGAAGCCAAGTTTTCTAAGGAAGGCTAAAAGATTTAAGTACTATGTATGTTTAGTAAAAAGCATGCTTCAGTATTCTAATGATGAAACCCGATACTGAAGGAGATGAAAATATCCGAGACTCTGATACTAAAGAAGATGAAGGTATCCGAAGATTATACAAGGAATGTGTTTATATTAGCCTTTGGGACATATCTATGTGCACATATGACTATTATCGATGTTGATTGTATTGAGACTTCTCTACATCAGCTAAGGTTGAGTGAATGGGCAAAAGGGGCTCTACCTCAACTAAGGAAAAAAAAGTACAAAGAAAAGCATGAATGTTTTATAAGATTAGCCAAAGTTATGCTATAATTTTAGGGTTTCAACATGTCATTGTTATGATTTTAAAGTGCAAAGTTTATATGCTTAAGTTAAGCCTGTTTCTTTAACCTTGAAACTATGAAAACATTCTTATTTATCAAATATTTTTTGAATAATCCAGTATGCTTATGTTTATGAACTTATGTTTTAAAAGTCAGTCACTTACTAGGCAATTTAGCTCACTCTTTCAAATATTTTACTTTCCAGGTAGTGGTCGATCTCCCGGAGCCTAGCTTACAGCTGCTAGTTTTCCACAAGTCTGTCGATACCAAATAAACCAGGAGTTTTTTAGGTTCATGTTATGTTTTTTATAGGCACTAGAACTCTTGTACATAGGTTAGGAAAGGGTAGAACCTTAAGTTTGCATAAATGTGGAAGTGCTTAATGTAAATTCTGTTTAAAATGTGTATATAAGTTGTGTTTGTGTAAATTGATAGTGAACTCTGAATGCCTACAAGACTATAGCTGAGAATGTATGAAAAGATATTATGTCTATACAATTGTCTATCAGGTTAATCGGGTGCAAGGAAACAGGTCACAGGTATTAGTTGGATAGTAGGTGTCATAAGAGAATTGACATTTGTTGTCTTTATGTCTCCTTTCAGTTTAAAAAGGTAACCTGGGAGGGGGTGTGACATGTTTGCCACATACACTCTGATGCTTAAGTTAGAGGGTGAAAGAGTGTGAAAGCTAGGAAATTTAAGAGTAGGATTGTAGTAATCTTATAGGGAGTTATAATGATGTATTTATAAAGGAGATTAACATAGGTCTTCTCTTGTTTCCTTCAGGAATCCGGCTATCTTCCAATATGAGAAGATGATATGTGATTTCATTATATTAGGTGTGCTGGACACGTCTCATTTGATGATTGGGCTCCTAGGCCTCGGAGGCTGAGGTGGAGGTCGACTTTAAAGGATGAGAATGAATCGAGGGATGGGTTGGCCCAAAGGCCCAATCATGTCGTGCAAGTTAATTAGGCTTCTTCGCCTTGAAGACCGAGGCTAAGGCCAAGGGAGAGGTTGTCGCAAAGGCCTAACTTCCCTCCCTTGGTTCAACATGCCCTGTCTTAGCCCCGATTTGGTGTTCTTTTTTCCTTATTTTTAGATTTATTATATTTGTCCAATTACCTATAACACTTACTATGAATGATAATAGTAAAATATTTTATGTTATTTGAACTTACTTTTATCCACTTAAGTATAGTTGAGTTTTCTAATTTGAGCATAACTTAATTTAAGACATCGTAACTTCTATTAAAATATTAGAGAGTTGACTATATTGTTTGCAACAAGTTTATTTGATGGATGCTAGACATGGTGAAGGTGTTTAAGTTGAAGGTGATAATGTATTTCTTCCCATTTGTGTCTAAAATAAAATGAAAACGAGTAAAGAACAAGATTAAAGAGAGCAATGATAAGGTGATAGACAAACAGGAAAAAAAAAAAGGGCCTGCATGAGCTTAAACTGAAACAAATTTCGATTCTATATTTAAAAGTGCTCACTTTAGAATGCAATGTAATTTTTTATTAGTCAACTTAACTTAATGACCATTTAGAACGACTTTTCAAATCTAAGAAACATGATTTTCTTTAACAGAACTTAGAGATGAAAGAAAACATCAACCTAACAAATCAATGTACCTTGTCCATCAAAATGGAAAATCATAGTTTATGAGTTTTGTACATGTCACTACCTCTTTGGAAAAAAAAAAAAAAAATCTGTACTACTCTTATTTATTATGTCACATTAACATCAGTCACGTTAAAATACTAATTCATAAAGAAAATTTTATAGCATAAACAAAATAAGTATATAATAACGATACAAAATTTTCTTCAACCTCACCTAAGTGGCTAATTAATTAAGTATCATGAGATTGAATCTATCACTCTTTTCAACTGTCTTTTTTCTACTTTTCCCAAAAAGAACATTATTTGCTTAACTTGAAATTTGTCATTTACAAAATAAGTTGAATTTACAACCGTATTTGTCAAGGAAGCAAGTAAGCCAAAAATTGGGTTCGTTCCTTCCTCTGTTTCATTACGACTTTTACAAGGCTATTACAATTACATTGTTGTCTTCATCTGGAAACTCCATTACCTTCTTAGTTAACTTATCCCACACAACTCCTCAATCTCATCTCCTTTCAATTTGGACCCACAAATCAAATATCATATATATATTCAAGAAGAAAGAACAGAGGAAGAGACAGAGAAACAGAGGAAGAAGAAGAAAAAGAGAAGATGGAGAAGATGGGAGTTGGATCATGTGTGTTGGATGGAAGCATATCAATGCAAGATTCTTTTATGGAACGAAGGCCTTACCATCGAAACTGTGGCTGTGCATTACACGATGATCGGATTAAAAATGGAGCTGCTTGTTTTCATGCTCTGAAACTTAAAACCTCTGTTTCCTTTCTCAAAACTCAAAAATGGACAAAAGCTTCTATCCATACAGTTCATTCCTCTTCTAAACTCTCCTCTTCACATGTTAACTCTGAAGCTCCTTCTTTTCTCTCCAAATTTTCAACATCTTCATAGAAAATTAGTAATTTGGATGTTTTAATGTGTTTTCTTCTTCTTGTTCTCTCTGTCTCTCTGTTTCTGTTCCTTTTCTTGTACTCTGTAGTTGTTATGTACAAATGGAAATGGAACTGATCTTGACAAGGAAAAGCAAAATTTTTTCTTGTTGAGAGTTTGTGTAGTTTGATGATCATTAGTGTTAAATTAATGTGAAATTAATGGGATTTGTATAGTGAAGTTTTTCATTTTTTTTAATCTTGATTTTCTTTTGTATGCCAATCTTTGCTTGATTTTGTAATGTTTTCTTCTCTTGTGAATAAGATCATTTATTGTAAAATAATAACTATATAAAATTTATAACATAAAATATGTTTGGATAATAATTGAGATTCAATGTAGTATTTAGTTTGTAACTACAATTACTTTTTTATAGTTTAAAAATATACTATCAAACATATTTTTTAAAAAAAACTTTTTAAATTAAGATACAATTTTAAAATTTGCTCCAAACAAAAACATTGAAAACATAAAATACACTTGTTTTTAATTAAGATTTCGTTTGATAATTTCTTTTTAAAAATTAATCCTTTAAATATTACTTAATGTTTTATTATTTATCTTCTATTAATTTTTTTTAATTAAAAAACCAAATTAATCTTAAATTTAGTTAGAAATTCAAATCTTTCTTTTTAAAATGTGAAAACCATAATTGAAAATTGAAATGAAACAAACATAAATTTTGAAAAGTTTTTAGTTTTCTGTTTTTTTTTTTTTTTTTTTTAATCTATACTATGTTTTACTTCAATTTCCTTACCAACATTTTCACTTTTTTTTTTTAAGGAATATTTGAAATCTTATTCAATATTTAAAATAAAAAACTACTCTTTTTAGTTTTCAAATTTTAACTTGATTTTTGAAAACATTAAATGAAAGTAGACAATATAACATAGAAATTTAGGAGTAAAAATACAATTCAGAAGCTTTAATTTCAAAAATAAAAAATAAAAAACAAAATAGATTATCAAATAGGACTTGAATTTTTTGATTTCATATACCAACCCAATGCACTTTTTTTTCCCTCTCTTTTTTAAAGAAAAAGAAAAATGAGAAAAGTAATGATATTTAAGGCTTTTTGTCCGAAAGGATATTTATTGAGAATATACGAGAATTTATGCCACCTATTGATTTCGAAATTCTTGGAATCATCGACTTTATATGCCGACTTGTCGTTAGTGAAAATGATTTTAAATTTATTTTGTATTTTCCACATTACGTGTTACAATATTACTGGGTGACCTAATAAAGTTTCATATATTGTTTAAATTTGGATTCAATATAGTGTATATTTGTCAATACTTAAAAGAAAAAGGGCAAAATGTAAATTTGTCTTTTGTTTACCCATGTGGTTTCATATTGGACCACTTTTTGGTCTGTTAAGTTGATTTATAGAAGGAATAGACCAAGCTCAAGTAATTAAATATTGGTATTTCTTTTATTATGTATTTCAAGTTTGAATATTCCTCTCTTATTTATAATGATCTTCTAGAAAAAGAAATCTAACACCTATCTATATAATTTAGTTGATATTACTTTAATTGTTGATTTCGATTCATTAGTATTTTAAGTTTAGTTAATTATTTGCTGTATTTCTTCATAAGGCTATAAATATCTACTTTGATGGCTTAATATCACTTTGATGCAATGAGTTTGAAGGTATTGGACTAGACATGACCAAACAAGAAAAATTCATCTCTAAATTAAAAAAGAAATTCTCAAAGAACGAAGTTACTGGAAAAAAAATCTATTTTGACTCTAAAGTGACTATTTGTAGACTCGATAAGAAAATAAAATAAATTAACTAAATTATACAAATAACCTCAATAATCATCATACATCAATCATTTAGTCATGTCGATAAAATTTCAGTATGTGTTGGCATATGTAAATTATTTGTTATAAAATGTCACGATTATTGGTCAATTCGTTAAGTGCCAAAAGATGAGAGGTTTGAAACTTTCTAACTAACTAAAAAAAAATACTTTTTGTCATAAAAATAAGGCTAAACTATAAAAAAAATATCCTTGAACTTTGTACCTCGTATTGAAAAGACCCTTAAACTTTAAAAAAAAAAAGGTTGAAAAAAATATTGTTGTCGTTCGTTTTGGATGAAAATTGTTAATTGTTTTATTTTAAAATACTCCTAAACTTTCAAAAATATCAAAGATACCCTTAGACGTTAAAAAAGTTAAACAATGCTCTTACTGTTAGTATATGAGCATAAATCGTTAATAACTTGTAACAAAAAGGAACATGTGACAAGCCTTTGAGGATTGAGTAAATTCGTATTGGCACGCGCATGGGGTGCATCTCAGGGGCAAGTCATAAGCAGAAGGCCACTTTCCATTACTTTCTCTACAGGTGGTCATTTTTTATTTGGACCTCCCAAATGAGGCCATCCATACAAAAAAATCTGGTCAGTTGAGCTTGTAATCAGACATCTTTTCAGTTTCTTGGAATTTCATATATGTTTTTGGATTGACCCTTTGGTTAGAATTGTTCCATCGCTTCGGTTCAGTTGATTTGGTCCCCTACATTAGTAGGGTTTGTTTGGTTCAAATTGGTTCAGTCAGCTCGGTTCGGTTTAGTTTTAGTTAACTAGTTCGGTTCAATTTTAGTTAGTTTGGTTCACTCAGTTTGGTTTATTTTCAATTATGGCAAATCTGCCATGAAAAAAAAAAAAACTTTTGTGAGTGTTTGTTCCATTTCCAAATCAGTCATTCATGGATTTTGTTGTAGATCTCTATATGAGGATCTTTGTTTTCAACCAAGAAGTTCTTTGTAGGTTTTGTTATCGATCTCTCTATGAGGATCTTCATTTCTAGTCTAGAAGTTTGTTTCCATTCTTTGTGGGTTTATGTTTCCAGCCTACTTCGTGTTTTTGTTCTTCATGGATTTCTGTTTCCATTCTAGATCCGCTGATTTGTTTCGGAAGTTATCTTTACAATCTCACGTTGTTCGCCAATCTACCACCTTCTGTTTGAGGGAGGGTGTTAAAGGAAATTAGGGTTTATTCCTAATTATTATTTTCTTTTTTGGGTATTTTCCATTTATATGTATTCTTCTTTAGTGGTTTCTTGATGTCTATTTATTCACCTTATAAAATATTGATTATGTATTTTGATATATTTAATAAAATACAAAATTAATAGTTTGAAGTTTACTTGAGTTAAAAAAGAACCAATTTTAAAACAAATTATATAGATATCCTCATTTTGTTTTTCATATAGATATTATAATTTTTCTCTTATTTTTCTAATTCATTTACCAATTTTTTCAGCAATTAAAATAAAAACAAAAACTCTAATTTAAAACATAAAATCCCACAAAATCTCATGAAATTCCAAAATAAAAAACTCACCTTAAAATGTACCAAAACAATAAATAGCCAAATACTTAGAAAACCATTGGTTATTAAAATGTATACACAACTACTAAGGAACAATCTTGTTAAAGCATTTAAGGCCTAAGATCCCATAGTGCTTTCATTATTATTTTTCTTCTTGTTATAGTCTACCTTAATTGAAGAGAGCAATTTTATTTATTATTGTTATTATTATTTTAGATAAACAAATGTCAAGATTTAAACATAAAGGAGAATATGGGAGTATTGAAGAAGAAAGGGGAGAAAAGAGAGGAAAAGCAAAGAAGTAAAATGATTTTAACGATTTTTGTTCATATATTAACAATAAGATATCTTTTTTAAAAATTTTTTTTTTTTTGTAAGTTTATAGGTATTTTTGAAACTTTGAAATTTTATGGATATTTTTGATACAAAACACTAACGATATCCATCCAAAACTAAGGATATTTTTAAGCTCTTTTTGAAAGTTTAGAGGTATTTTTGGAACTTTTGAAAGTTCAAAAATATTTTTGACACAATGCACAAAGTTTAGGGATATTTTATATAATTTAGTCTAAAATAAATGTTATATGTTTTGGTTACCAACAATTTCAACATTAGAAAGATAATCTAGAAAACTTGTAAAAATTGCTTTCTTAGTATAGAGAATTTGCTCAAAAAGGAAAACTTAGGTAGAGAATAGATATGGAGATTGTAGCTCTCCTAGGGCTAAAATGAGTAGGGAAAAGAATTTGATGCTATGATTAGTTAATGAAATTGAAATGTACAAGAAAAAGAAGTTGGATATAGAGAGATGAATAAATGCTAATGGACCAATAGTAATATAAAAGGAAAGCTCAACTTTTGATCTTCACTGTTAGTAGTCTCTTGTTTTTCATTCTATGGTTTTGATTTAGTGTTCATGGTTTTTTTTAATTTTTAAATTGGGCACATTTTTTAGAGAGAGAGAAAAAAAATCTTTTTGAATCTCTAAATATTGAATATAGTTTTCATTTGGTCTTTAAGTTCCAAAATACTACATTTCGATCTCTAAATTTTAAATTTCGTTTCTATTTGGTCATTTGATTTAAAAAAGTTACAACCTTTAGACTTTGAGCTTAGCTTACATTTGGTCAATAGATTTATAGATTTTACACTTTTACCTATGAGATATTACAAATGCTAACTTTTGGTTAGTTACAGAGCTAGAAATTTTGTATAGGGGACACTAGGTAATTAAAAAGTGTAAAAAAAAATATTCATAGCTCCATAAATTAACTAATTTAATACATATTACAACCTCCTCTATGAGTTTTTAAGTTTTGAAATCGATCCAAATTTCTTGAATTGAAAAATATGATTATGATACTGATAAGGGCATTATTATAAATATGCTCTACGAACTTGATCTTAAATATTATTATTATATTTAGAAATTTTAGTTTTTAGATTATGATCAACATGTAGTTATCCTAATCAGAATTAAAGATATGTTTTATTTTTTAAGATGATGACTATGTGGTTTCTAATTGTTATTTTAAAAGAAATATCTCTTCATATTTATATAGACTTTACAAAAGTATTATGATTTATTACATAGATTTAAAAGCATGAAAATTAAAAAGAATGAGAAAAATTTGAAACTTATTTGCGAATGGTATGATTGTATATCCTCACGAGAAACGCGAAAATTATCTTATAGTTTAGCTTGGAAATTAATTAAAATAAATATATACTAAGTAATACAAACTAAAAATTAGAGGAAAAAAATAAAAATATTTTTTTAATAGAATGTTGAACGAGATTTGAAAGTGAAAATTTATGTTGAAAAAAACATTTATGATCAAAAGAAATTGCTATTGATTTTTTTCCTTTAAATTATAAAATGCATAAGGAGTATTTGTACCCACACACTTTTCTATCAAAATGCACATCCACTACCGTTGCACCATACTCGATATTCAAAATAAATAATGGTTTATATATATATATATATAGTCAAATATTACTTAAATTTTATATTTAAGATGCAAAATACGATAAGTCGAGGGGCACATGCCCCTGGCCCTTATGTGGCACCGTCGGTGCTTTTGGTCCTGTATGCTATTTTTCATTTTTTTTATAAAAAAAAAACATGATATAGATTATTTAATTGATTTTAATAGAATTAAAAATTTATAGAAACTAATTTAATTATAATTAAAATATTCTTTTGAATTAATGAATAGCAAATTAACATATATGACTATAAATGAGCATTAACAAAAACTTAATGGTAAATGCCTAAAATCTAGGCACGGTAAGGTAAACTTAAAATTCAAAAATAAAAATGTAATATTTTTAAATTTAAAGGTCACATTGTTCAAGCCCCAGAATCAACCTTAAAGGAGCAATTTATCTACTTACCTTAACATTAAGGAATGAGCGAATTCCGTCTTATGTAGCTGTGTTCCCAGGTCCCCAATTAGATGAATCCCCAAAATGGTAGGTATATTAAGTCGGCGATCTGGCCACTCTCACCCATGCAAATCAAAGGACCACCTTTATAGGCAGGAGTTCACAATTCACTCAGAATTCAGGTCATGTCACCTATGGTCATCCTGGTGAAATATAAGTCTCTATTATTAACGGCGTTATATAAAACTCTTTGTATAGGATATATTCACTCACTTGTCTCCACATGAATGATCAGAATCAGATCATTTGTAGCACTTTAAAACACTTGTAACATCTACAAAACGAGTTGTATTCGTAATGTCACCATGGATAAGGTTCCATCTATTACAGACCATTTACGTTATCATTTAAACATGATCCACCTGTATGTCTCTACATACATGTTTAAATTACATAAATAATCTATGATCTTTGTTTTTGGATTGAGTGTATGCTGATGAAATAACAATTATTTTAATAATAACAATTTGTTTATACAGAGTTTACAAACTACGAGAATACAAGAGAGATTTAGGACACCAATTCCAATAGTTCTCCATTCTTCCACTAATTATCCACCTGTCGAGGATCCCACTTCTACCCACGATGATGAAGGTGTTGTCCCCATAGAGATATCATAAGGGGACAAAGATACGGTTGGTTCATTAGTACCTACTCCGATCGAATCGAAGAACGAGGTATGCTTTTCTGATGTTCATATAATTGGTTATTTAGGGTTTATGTATTTCATGAAAAATATTTATTTGTTCGTAGCCTTTGGACAATGATAGCGAAGTAATTTTGTTGTCTCAATCTCCGAAGGTGGTTTGTAGGGAAAGAACCACTAGGAAAAGGGCAGTCCTATGGAAGCTCCGTAGTCCTATAGGATATTAACTCGTCGGGAAGGAGAGAAAGAAAAAGGTGAAGCCATATGATCTGATACCTAACATCCCGGCTAAGTTCGAGAAATAGTTCTCTGATTATATTGGAGATCCTAGGACGGTGAATTAGACTTTGAGGACTGTTCGAAGCATATAAAAATGTTCGTGGTTCATGAACTTAAGTTACCATTCATTCAAGGCGTAATAATATCGTGTGTGAATATACAAATAATTATTATTATTTGTTTTTCATGTAGACGATCGACACACTATTCTCGTTCACCCAGTAGAATTTATTGGACAATACAAATCCAACCCATGTGAAGAAGAAATTTATTACAGCGGATAGAATATTCTCGGTGAGTAAATATAACATAAAGTGTATTGTCAAGTTATTCTATTTTCTAACTAGAAATTATTGATATGCAGAATTTTCTTAGACGTAGCCCAAGACTATATGATGAGATCAAGAGGGGCACTAGCACATTGGAAGTGGAATACACTTGGGTGAAAGATGATACAGTTGTGAGATACGTGCAAGGGGAACAACCAGATTACCACATACGCTGGAAGGAGGTTGACTACATATACATGCCATACAATATTGGTGGTTGCCATTAGGTGCTTCTGATCATCGATGTGGTGGTCGGTCAGATACTGGTATGAGATTCTCTTATCGTGATGACATTTGATGGCGATTTTTCAAAGGAGTTGGATAACATGCAAAGTGTGCTTCCAACTCTATTGGAAAGGGTTGAAGTCCTTTCAGCAAAGCTAAACCTACTCGTGACACCCTGGAAAGTGTATCAAGTCAAGACTGCACTACAGCAGTCTATAGGAGTTGACTGTAGTACATTCTTTACTAATTTTTTTGAATATAATGTAACTCAATCCCCCTTAGATATACTTAGGCAGGATAACATTTTCCTTTTTCTTCGTCAGTTGACCATATAATTGTGGGTCAATAGAGCGTTCTTATAATTGTTTATGTATGTACTTTCATAATTAATGTATTCTAAAATTTAAAGAACAAATCTCCACATTTTCACAATTTTTTATTTGAATCTCGTGGTTATATTGTTCTGAAAGTGCCTGAGATTTAAAGAAACTAACATTTATGATTTAAATCTTGGGGTAATATTGTCCCGAGAGTGCCCGAGATTTAAAGAAACTAACATTTCTGATTTAAATCTCGGGGTAATATTGTTCCCGAGAGTGCCCGAGATTTAAAGAAACTAACACTTCTACTTTAAATCTCGGGGTAATATAGCTCTCGAGAGTGCCCGGATTTAAAGAAACTAACACTTCTGATTTAAATCTCGGGGTAATGTTGTTCCCGAGAGTGCCCGAATTTTAAACATCTCAACATTTCTGATTTCAATCTTGGTGAAACTTTTCCCCGAGATTGCCCGAGATTTTAACATTAGAACCTTCTATTTTCAATCTTGGGGACAATTTGGCCTAAGATGACTCAGATTTATATCTATTTTCATTATCAACGTTAATTTTGACCGAAATTGATCGAAAGTGAACAAAAGACTTTAAATTTCAAAAGAAACTGAATATAAATTCTTTACATAGTCCAAAAGAAAAATAAAAAAGAAATAGTACTATAGTAAATGACTTTAATCGTTCTTTATAATCTTAGCTTGACATGTCTTTCGATTGTGCCCAACGTTGTGACATCGAGTACACTTGTGAATCTGTTTCTGTATTTCATCGTTTGATGGGATTCGTATAATTGGACGACAACCAACTGTTCCAACAACCCTGGGAGGTAAGACTATTCTATCAACAAACCTGTGTGATGTTTCCATTATGATGCGTACAAACAGGGAATATAGGCTCTGCATAACTAGTCAAGTAGTTTGTAACAGTATATGCACTAGAGCATAAACTGTATGGATCAATACTCTTAACCCGACAAGTGGTGAGAGCATGCAAACAAAGGATCTCATAGTAATAAAACTTGCCACACATGCAAGTCTTCTCGTTCAAATCATTGTTTTCCTTATCCCCAAATCAAAAGAAAGCAGGTATATTTGCTTATTAGCATTAAGTGACACCTCTACGAGCATAATACCTTTATACTTCCCTTTCATGTGTGCAACATCAACCACAATGACTGGCCTGATGCAATTTAGAAGACTTCTGATCGCATCCTTAAGTATCATATACATGTACTTAAAATACCCATTAGGATTAGTCTTTAATCATATTAGATACTAGGATTGGAAATCTTCAACGCTTCTCATACCATGGTAACAAACAGAATGACTCCCTAGGGGACCCTCTCTTTAAGGACAACACAGCTTCCCTGGTCCTGTAACTAATATCTAGCCCGCATTCCTTGCAAAAGTCTGGAATGATTTTCTTCAATTAATAACCATGACTAATATCCTGGTATTTCGACTTAATCAGTCCAGTTATAACCTAGCTCTTAACTTGTTTATGATCTTGTTTTCTTAATATCTTATGGCATGTGTGGGCGCTAACACATTAAGTAATTTTGAACATTTCAGATTCTGTCATTTCAATGGCTCTTGCCTTCCATTGGCAAGTCGATTCTACACATCTTACAATATATAACTTCTTAATAGATTTATCGACACAATATTGGAAGTTCTCCCTAATGACAAAAACAAACAATTTCTTAGCCAAACCTTTTTTGCTTAAAAACATATTACCAACCTAGACATCTTCTATAGTAGACTCGGATGTGACAACGATGGTGCCCACCATTAATTTTTCAATATGCTTCCTCTTGATGGCTGACACTGGGTTCACCACTTGTTATTGAATCTGTACACTGCTCACCATCGGTCGTTGGGTTACTATCACCAAATGGTTCCCCATCAACCCTTGATTTTACATTCAACATTAATTCAACCTTCGTGGTCATTGGGTTTTGGTCATTCAACGAGTCCACATGATCAACATTGACAATCGCCTCAAATATATCTAAATCCTCCACATTAATGTCGACATCAAAATCCACTAACATGTCCACTTCATATACAATCTCATCGTTAACAACATCCTCAAATAGGTCCACATATATCCTGTTAAAAAACCCATCCGTATCGTCTCCCAAATCTAACAGACATACATTATTATTCAATGAACTTAATGGCCACATCTCATTGGAACCCATATTATATTCAGGAATAAAATCAAGTTCAAATGCGAATGATGGAACATTTTGGGCCATTTGAACTGGATATGACGATATCGTACTCCTAGATTTATGGACTACTACTGGTAACTTCGATCTTAAAAGAGCCACTTGAGACACATTGTCACCAATTAAGAAAAATGAAGATTTTCTTGATTACTGATCACAAAGGCAGATACATTCGGTCTGACATTGTACAAACACCTTATAACCAATTCAAACTCAACGAAATTTATCCCACTGATTCTATATATTTCCCGTAAAAACTCCTCATACTTTATTCCAATGTCGACAATCTAAAGGAACCGATTAAGATTCGGAGCGGAAGCGGAGATCAGACCCAAATTCCAATTTTTACAGAATGTGAATTTTATAGAAAACAAATAAGAAACATTATGCATCAAAATAAAATTTTACAGCATGCTTATGATGAAAAAGAGAAAAGAGAGATAAAGAGACATACCTTTGAAGATTTAATCTTCACGTATGATTCCTTCTCCAAAATGGCCACGAACTCGAAACCCTAATTTGGCCACCACCATGAAAGCTTCTCCTGTATTCTCTAGGATAAGAATCCAAGGAGTTGTAGACTCTTGGTATTTTGGAAGAGAGGGAAAAATAAGAGTTTTTAAGAGGTAGAGGGGAAGAACTGAGAACTTTTCTCAGAGAAATTATGTATACCTCTCTGTCAAACTCTAGAGAGAAGAAGAAGGTGATAACCAACAACTCTGCACTCCCCTCACTCTTGCACATTGTAGAGAGAAAAAGGGGAAGGGAGTTACAACTCCCTACCAAAATAATTTTCAAAAATAAAATAAAAAATTATTTTAATGAAACATTAATATATATTTATATAATTACCAATTTATCATATAATACATATTAAATCATATAACATATAATCTATAGTTTAATATTGTATCAAATACAGTATAATTTATAATTTTTATTCCCTCATTAATGCATTGTATTTAATATAAATCACATTTATACTAAATTTAATTATATGAATTAAATTCACAGTACTAATATTTGAATCATATTCAAATATTTATTTCCTCTCAAATAAACTTTATATTATAATATATCATATATCATATATATTATAGTAACTATATCAAATACAATTAAATTAAATTAATTATATCACATATAATTAATTCCCTCAATTAATTTGAACATTCAAATTAATCCAAAATTGATTCTCATTTAATCCTTGTTGAGCTACAGAGAGGATCTCATGGACCTGTAGCTTGAAACTTCAACGGTACATGAATAATTAATTAAACTCCTAATTATATTATTCAAGTTTAATTAATTATTCAACATCCATTAACTATCGGGCACTCCACTAAAGATCGACAACTGCACTCTTCGCACTATATATATATTTCTGTATCCATTGAATATAACCAATCAATAGCGTGATGACCCTTCACAAATTGCTCGTAAGTACAACTAGGCCAAAATTACTGTTTTGCCCCTGTAGTTACATCTAATTCCTTAAGTACCACTGATCTCTCTAATGAACAATAAATCATAGTCCAACTATGACCGAACCCGGAATCAGCCCCTAAGGGAGCAATACATTTACTTACCCCGACCTCAGGGAAGGAGTAAATTCCATCTTGTGTAGCTGTGTTCCCAACTCCTCAATCAGACGAATCCCCAAAATGGTAGGCTTGTTGAGTCGATGATCTCGCCACTTTCACCCATACAAATCAAAGGACCGCCTTTATAGGCTGGAGTTCACAACTCTCTCAGGATTCAGGTCATGTCACCTATGGTCATTTTGGTGAAATGTAAGTCTCTCTTATGAATGGTGTTATATAATGAGACTTGTCATTTCGTGGTTCGATCTTATACAAACTTCTTTGTATAGAATACGTTCGCTCACATGTCTCCACATGAATGATCAGGATCATATAATTTGTAGCACTTTACAATAATTGTAACATCTATAAAGCGGGTCATACTCGTAGTGTCACTAGGATAAGGTATCCAGCCTTATTCATCTACTATAAACCATTTAGGTTACAACTTAGACATGATCCACCTGTATGTCTCTACATACATTTTTAAACTACAGAAGATATCATTGGATGTTAGTTTATTGGTTTATGGGTTTAATGCTACTAAGTCAAGTATAACATCTCATATTTTATTAAATAAACAAAAAGTTTGTACAATATAATTACAAACTACAAGACCCTACGAGATTTAGGGCATCAACCCTAACACAATCAACCTTTTCAATTGACCCCTTATATATTCTTTCTCATCTTCCTTCCATTCACCCCCAAAACAAACAAATATACGAGGTATCCCTGAAAAAAAAGCTTACACATGTACAAAAATGTTGATAAAATCATTCAAAATCTCGAGGAGACTGGTAATCTTGGTGCATCTATATAAATATCTCACTCGAGATTTCAAACCCTACATTAAATCTCGGGGTAAAAATAATCAATCGCGGTCAAGATTATTGAATTTCTAGTGAGATTAGGTGAGCAACCACGAAAACATAAATTATTGGGCTCAACAGCATGCAAATAACAACTAAAGCACAATTACAAAAGATAGTATATATATACACCTTGTTTTTCTTGATCGTATACAAAAAGATGTATGAAGGTTTGAGGACTTCCAAACACTAGGAAAAATTTTGGGTAAATGTTTATGAAACTTGTTGAGCAAACCAATCGTTAGGTTTCTCAAAAAATGGGATATTATAATAATACGATAATATTTTTATTACTAAGGGCATATTCATATAATTGCTTTTCCATCAATCGACTTGGAAAATTCAAACATTAAAAAAAACAACACAATCTCAGGCTCAATATCATCTGAGAAGACTTGAGAAAAACTATTATATCAAAGTATTCAGAAAGCATGCTATTTTTTAGAAGTGAAAAGTAAATGAAGTTATTTTGGACAATTTCTCGTAATACAATCTAATAACCGAATTTGTAATTAAGCTAGCCAGCTGTAGAGTCCACCTTTCGCATCAATCTCTCTAACTCTCCAACTGACTTTTTGTCTCACCTCTTACCAATCCAAACAAATAAAAGCTAATAATATCAAACCACTCTAACAAAATAAGACTCCATAGATTGAAATTGGAACTCATATCTTTCAAACCCAAATGGGTTTTTTTTAGTTCAAACCCAACATCCCGAAGGATACATATTCAGAGCTCTAACATCTTAATCAAAGACACTAATTAAACTATATTTAAGTTAGATAAAAAAAAAACGAGTTACACACACGATAAGGAGAAGATTATAAATGCATGAACCACAAACAACTTCAACAACTTGCACCTCTTGTTTCAAGTGATCTCTCGAGCCAATGATGTGTTTTCTTACCTTATCTCAATTTTATGCCTACTCGTGTCAAGTTGTTATTCTTTTGAGATTGAAAAATAAAGATGTGCATCTTTCTTTCATAAAAAGATGTGATTTCAATATAATGAATGAACTTATGAAGTACACTCAATCAACATGGGAACATTAGTAAACATCAAACCCCAACACAACAAAGGATACGTAAAGTGAATTTTTTATCTCGAATTTCCTCATTATTGGTAAAGAAAAGAAGCCTTAAAAGAGTGTTTGGGACAAGAAATAAAGTTGTTTAATCATGAGGCCCACCGTGTAAGAAGTTAATAGGTCATGGAATTGATGTTAAGAAGTTATGGAGCTCCCAGTGGATTTGAGAACTTCTTGAACAAAACAAGGATAACATTACTCCAACTCATCCAATTTTTTTTTTTTTTAAGGTATTGTAATTAAAATGTGGGATGAGGGAATCGAACCTTAAACCTTGAAGTCAATAGTACAAGCATTATGCCAGTTAAGCTACGCTCTTGTTGGCAACTCACCCAATTCTTCCACAACTATCACAGATTAAATTTAGTACCCATTATTTAGGTATGATTGGCAAGGTTGTTCGATACATGAGGAAATCTCATACATCAAATAATCTTAGGCTTCGACTTTCATGCCCAAAAATCATCAAACCAAAACAAAAATGTTATTATTGCAAAATTTAGAAACTAAACCTTTGAGTCACTTTCCTTCCCTAACTACCTGGCTCACTGTCTTATAGAAGTTTCAAACAGGAAAATTTCCAAATCAATAGATGTGTTGAACATCAATTTTAAGAGACAAACTGAAAAAGTTTAGTTTCTAATGCCATTATTAACAACATTTCATTTTGTATCCTTTTCAAGCACAAATTCCATTAATACAAAACCAAGTTGTCGATGAAGAACAAGAAAAAGAAGAATGAACGAACCAATAGACCAAATGTCCAGGATTTTTGTATGAATGACTCAAATTTCACGTCTAAAATATCGTTTAGCTCAAATTTTGAAAACAATGAATGATAATCTTTTATTGACCACTCGCCTTGCTCTTTTCCAGAGTGGTGAGCCTGAATGCAAACACAAGAGAGTGAGGAAGGCAGAACTTTAGCATATGAATGCTCTTGTATTGGATTAGTAGAAGGGGAGCACAAATACGAGGGGAAAAAAAAAAAAGCTATACATTTTTATTTTCAAAATCGAGATCAAAAGATATTTCATTCGTGAAATTTAGGTCGTACAAAAATTTTGAAGTTTCTCAATATATATATGCACACAATAACAAATAACACATGATATGCTTATATATAATTAACATCACAAGAATGAATCAATCCAAACAATTAACAATCACAATGAATCAGTCAATTAATTCCTTCAATGTTGTTCCCTAGAAGCCAAAGGCACAGCAAACCTCGAAGAAAACCCAATTGGCGGATGATGTTCATCTTCTTCTCCATCAAAACCGCCATCGAAATTCAGAGCATAGCTTTCTGGGTCATACTGAAATCTGTTCCTCTGTTTCTTCCCTTTCAAATACCCACCCATTTTTCTAACGAAATTCTTCCATTTCGGTCCAGCCACCATTTCCGAAACCTCTTTCATCTTCTTCAATTTCCTCACCATCCAACTCTCCTCTTCCCGCCCCTGTTTCTGTTGCAGAAGATTTCTAGGTTCGTAATTCCCGTTCCGATTGAATCCGAACCCGAACAGCCGAAAACAGCCACACCCATTTGAGGGAACAGCCTCGTCGACGTCTTGAAGGTCATCTTGTTGCTCGTTTAGAGGTGAATAAGGCGTAGAAGGTGGTCTGGTTTGGTGGGTCGCCATGGAACAGAGAAAAACGGAAGTTTTAAGTAAAGTGGAATTATGGGGATGGAGTGGTTTTTTGAGTTATGTGGTTTGTGGAAGCCATTGAAGGGAGATGAAATGATATAAAGAAGATTCGAAATAACGCAGAAATGGAGGGTTTGGATTGGGAAAATGGGTGCTTCGTTCCATGTTCATTCGCCTCTGTTTTGGGCTTGAATGCGTCTAAAGATGAGTTTATAATGACGTCGAGGGAAAGTTTGTGCAAATCCCATTTGGCAAGTTTTGGAGTTTCCTTCCTGCTTAAAAAAAAAAGAAAAGAAAAAAAAACATTTACTTTTTCTTCTAAATCAACTTTTCTCTTTCTTGGTCTAAAAGTCAAATTTACCATTTATTTATCCTACGTTGAGTAATTATTTTATTTTTTGTTTTTGTTTTTTTAAAATTAAATCTATAAATATTACTTTCACATCCAAATTTCTTTTTTCATTATCTATTTTTCACAAATGATTTAAAAAATCAAGCCAAATTTTGAGGAAAAAAGTGTTTTTGTTTTTGAAATTTGACTAAAAGTTCAATAATTATACTTAAAAAGATGCAAATTATTGTAAGAAATGTGGATGAAATAGACTTAATTTTCAAAAGTAAAAACAAAAAAGCCACATGACTACTAAAAGGGATTTTAATTTTTCGGAAAAGAAAATCATTTTTTAGCACATAACAAGAGGTGGTATTGATCCATACATACTTGTCAAGAAGTAAAATGTGGATTTTATCCATTAAATCCAAAAACTAATAATTATATCGGTTTATACCTTAAATTTTCTCAAGTAAATTAATTTAAACTAGTTGTTGATAATTTATACTTATTCTCACTTGATCTATACAATTTTTTCTAAGTAAAGAAAATAGAGAAATGCAACAAGTTTTAAAAAAACGATGACTGGAAAAACAGCTACCAAACTAATTCGGTTGTGAAAATTTAAGACATTAATCGATACAATTATTTACTTTGGGGTTTTAAATGCAGTAACTCACTAATTTTAATTGTATTTACTTAAATCCTAAATTTTCATAAATGAATTGATTTAGTGAATCGTTAATCATTTATACCTGTTTTCACTTGATCTATATAGAATAAGTGACAAACAAAGTTGATCACATAATTCTTTCAAAATTAGTTGAGAAAAATAAAATGATGCAAGAAGACAAAAAACACTTCATGATAGTAAAAATGTGTACTTTGTTCAATTTTTCAAGTGTTTAATTTTGAAAATAAGTCATTTTAGAAAAAAAAAAATTGAAGTAATTAACAATTGCTCAAAATAACTTTTGAAACATTTTTCAAATGTGTTTGCATCTTGGGAATTGGAAGATTGTAACTTTCCCAACCTTAAATGGCGACCTTGGTTTGGTCTTAACCAAGGATTAAAATATCGATATTGACATTTCAATTTTACGATTTCAACAAAATATCGATATCAATGGATATTTCTGTAAATCACGAATTTTATAAAATTTATTTAGATTAGTATTTGAGTTGTTTTTACTCTCAAACTAAGTTATGTATATTGTTATTAGGATTACTGTTCATATTGGACTAAATAGATAACATTTTTATGTTTTACAAGCATTAATAAAAGATGTTGGAAAGATCTATAGATATTTAATATCGATATCAAACTCTTCGAATAAACCATTTTTATAAAAAGAGATTAAATAAAAATATTTTTCCTCAAAATATTTTTTTCTCTAGTTTCACCCAAACAAACTCTAATTCAGTCATAAAAAATTAGATTCTTTTTCCTAAATTAGTAGAGAAGTAGAGGGATGTAAGAAGACGAAAAACACGTCATGATCATGAAAAGTTGTTGCTGAATCAATCCATCTATAAAGAGAGTTGTTGCTAAATCAATCCACCTATAAAGATTTAAACTTTAATTCATATGATGAGTAATTTAAAGTTTAAATGATACAACTTCCAAACTTTAGAGATATACAATAATTCTTTCGACCCAAACTATGTTTGTACACACATAATATACGAGAACAACCATAAAAAGATCAACAAATCGAGATAAGAAGTTTGTTCGAATGGTAAGAGGACATTCAATAAATTTCATCTATACATTAGGTGGAAAGAAATGTATAACATAGAAGGAGGAAAACAAAAGGAAAGAAAAAGTGGGTGAAGGAAGTTTCAAAAGTAGGGGAAAACAAAAAGAGAGGAAAATGAAATTATAATATATTTACATTTATAGCTAAAATTCAACAACTTAAGGTTAAGGCATCAAAGTTGACCAATGACCACCCACACTAGCTAGTTTATGGCGGATGCGCACGCCGTTGTGAGCCCACGCATTTCTTAACTTTTTTTGTCAAATTTAATTTTATCTAACTTTCAATTTGTTTAAATATTTGTTACAAATTCAATTGTATCTATTTTTTTCATTTATTCATATTTTATAAGTGGATAGGTAGTAGAATAATACTTTTCTCATCGACAACTTTTAGATATATATTTCATTCATTTGGAATGATTGTGTATGTTTGAGAATAATATTAAAATTATTAAAATCATAATTTCGAATCACTTTAAAACAATAAACATACCTTTAATCACTCAATATTGTTTTATATTCAGTTTCACATTCAAAATGCAATTTTCATATTATCAAAATTGATTTTGAATGGTTGAAAGCATGTTTTAAAATATTTTTGAAAATAAGAAAAGTGATTTTAACTATTTCAAAATCATTGTCAAATATGCCCTTAAAAACATTTTTCAAATGATTTTGAAAGTGGCAAAATAATAATTTTATGATCACTTCTAAATATGCTATATGAAACAGACACCATTGAATTTTTTTTTTCTTCTACCTTAGGTAGTGGATTCCCTCTTCTCAAATCTCAACAAGGCCTGAAGTTCCTTCAAAAATCTCTTTAAGTTAAAGATACTTTCCCATTAAATTCACTTTTAAGTTGGACACTTTGGTTTGAGTGTGCCTCAGACACTAACTTAGTACAAATCCAACATTTGTTAGACCTGAGTAATTAAAAAAAAAAAAAAAAACTCGTTAAATATACTAAACAAACTCCCAATAATAGAAAGCAATAAATTTAAACTGGCATAAAAGTAATAAATATATGAGAAATTTGGGCCAATGACCTAATATCTAGGCTCATAATGTCAAATGATCATTTTTTTTAAAAAAAACTGTCAATTGATGCTTAGTTATCATGGTATGAGATTATAAAAATTGCCCCTGATAACTGTCTCGCTCTCGCTAATTGTTTGTCACTGTATGATTTATTTGACAATTTTCACGAAATCTATCTACAACTTAAAATAGTTAATACACAGCCAATATGTAATGGTGATTTCTTTAAAATCTAAACTTCGTTTGAGCTGTCATTTTATTGGACGGAGATTTATTGAACGAGGTTTTCCAAAACGGAGTTTTTCGGAACCAAATGGAGTTTTCAGAATGGGACAGACTTTTCTTGAACTTGGTTTCATTGGTATTTGTAAAAACGTGGTCTCAGAAAAGGTATGTAAATAGACAATGTAAATAGCATAACGAAAGGGGTGTGAGAAAGAGCGACAATGAGAAAGGTGGAGAGAGAGAGCGACAACGAGGAAAGTGGAGAAAGCGAAATTGAGCGACAACGTGAGAGTGAGATACAACAAGAACGAGAGCGAGAGTCACGGGAGCGAGAAAGATCCATGTGTATTACTATCTGCTTAATAAAAAATGTTCTCTTGCTTTGTAGGATGACAAAAAAGTGTGTACTAATTCGATACGGAGGTCATTGGGATGAGAACCAAAATTTGTATGTTGGAGGCCAGCTAACAGGAATCGTTGTGCCTATTAACTTGAAGTATGAAGAACTTAAAACTCACATTTACAAGGTTGCAAATGTAAGTTGCTCAGAGTTTGATGTTGTTATGAGAGTTAAATATAAGCTTGACCTTGAAGCCCCTCCATAGTACATACGGAATGACGGTGATGTTCACTTCCATCTTCTCTGGGACGATCTTTCTAGAGTTCATCTATATGTAACGCTAAAATCATACCACGGAGAACATGTGAATATGAGTCATGATGGTACAGGTGTAGATAGACAATACGAGGTACCATATGAGCTTAACCGAGAAGAGGGTGATATTTCATTGTCTATGAACACTCAACCATCAACATTATCAATAGACAATGACAACATTCATGCAGTGGACTTGGAAAAAGAAACTCAATGTAACAGACCTGTGCTTGGTAATAAGAGATCAACAGGCTTGAATTTTATGGATTATGTCCTTCAGAAGAGCGTGATCCTTCCGTAGTTGATAATGAAAGATCAGTAGAATTGAATTCTATAAATTGTGGTCCTTTAGAGGTGCATAGACCTATAGTGGCTGTTACTGAGGGATCAACAGGATTGAATTCCATGTATTCATGTCGTAGAGGGAAATTGATTATGTCTGGTACCTCTTCATCTGAGACAGATGTTGAAGTTGGTCAATTTTTTTTTCTTCTTAAGAGTGATTTAAAAATGAGATTGTCTATTCTGTCCATAAACAATAACTTGAATATAAGGTAAGGAAGTAAGCTAAGTCTTTGTTTATTGTCAAATGTATAGAGGATAGTTGTAAGTGGAGTCTTCGTGCAGTGAAAATTCCAGGGTGTGACATATTTAAGATCACGAAGTATATGTGGTCGCACACATGTTCTATTGGAATTTTAAATCATGACCATAAACAAGCAACGGTTGCGGTAGTTGGTGAACTAATCAAAGACAAGTTTACAGGTATAGGACGTGTTTATAATCCTCGTCACATCGTTGAGGATATGAGGAAAGAGTACGGCGTAAACATAAGTTACGATAAGGCATGGTATGCAAGGGAAACCGCTTATGCTCTCGCTAAGGGTACTCCAGAAGAGTCGTACGTTGTTTTACATGCATATGGTGAAGCGTTAAAAATGGAGAATCCAGGTACAAGGTTTGAAATCGAATTTGAAAATGATGTCCATTTCAAGTACATGTTCATGGAATTAGGGCCTTGTATTAGAGGTTTTTCAAGTTGTCAGCCTGTGATAATTGTTAATGGATCGCATTTGAAAGGAAAATACAAAGGAACCATGTTGGTTGGCAGTTCCATGGATGACAACAACCAAGTTTACCCACTAGCATATGCCATATTGGACAATAAAACTAATCGAGCTTGGAAGTGGTTTATGTCAAACTTGAAGTATGCCATTGGAGAACCCCCTAATTTGGTGTTTGTGTCCGATCGAGCGGTATCTATTGGCAATGTCATTCGTGCAGTTTTCTCAGGACATTTCATGGATTGTGCACATACCACCTAGAAAATAATATTCTTTCCAACTTTAAAGACAATATGATTGTTGGGATGTTCAAGGATGCAACTAAGGCATTTCGTATGTCAGAGTTCCAAGCACACTAGGACCAACTACGCATTTTCGAAATGGTGCAGTATCGAAATATTTGGAGGATATTGGTCTTGAAAGGTGAGCGCGTGTTTACCAAACAGAATGAAGATACGATAATATGACATCCAATAGTGCAGTGTGTTTCAATTCATTGACCAAAGAATATCGATAGCTGCCCATAATGTGCTTATTGGAACATGTTTGAGGCCTCATCCAGTCATGGTTTTATGAACGGAGAAATTATTGGGCATTTTGAACGACGTCACACTCGATCTACTATGAAAACTGATTAGCAACTGAGTGTGACAAGGGTAGACGATATCGAGTTGAACCCATTGATTGTTATAGGATCCATGTGCAGGACAATCGATTGGATGGTATTGTAAACCTGCATACGAAGGAATGCACATGCAAGGAATTTGACTCACTCGGTATCCCATGTTCGCATGCAATTGTGGCTGCGGGAGAACGAAACATTCCCATCCATGGTTTATGCAGTCCATTCTATAGCGTTGACTCCCTCATGGTTGCTTATGCAGAGCCCATAAATCCACTCGGTCACATATNCTATAGCGTTGACTCCCTCATGGTTGCTTATGCAGAGCCCATAAATCCACTCGGTCACATATCTGAATGCAAGAGACCTCCGAGATATGTGGAAAAGCCTATTACACCTCCTAGAAGAGTGGTACAGGTTGGGCGACGAAGAGTACAAAGAATATCATCAAGAGGAGAACAACGCAGACAAATAAAATGTGGTAGCTGTGGGAACTACAGGCATAATTGACAAAACTGTAGTGAACCGCTCACGTTCGGGCAACCTACTGATTCTGATCTAAATGATTCAAATGTTGGTCGATTGTAATTGTCTATGTGCCACTTGTCATCCTCAAAACTGTAACTTTCTATGTGCCACTTGAATCCTCAAAATTGTAATTTTCTATGTGCCACTTGTCTATTCACGAATCTCTTCAAATGTATCGCTTATCTCGCTCTCCCTTTTATAAGTTTAATTAAGTGGTTGTCTATTCATGAATCATTCTGGAAACGTCTCGCTCTCGCTAATCCCTTTTAAAATGTCTCGCTTATAAGTTTAATTACTAAAGTTTGTCTATTCATGAATCTCTTCAAATGTCTCGCTTATCTCACTCTCGCGTTTATAAGTTTAATTAACTTGTTGGCTATTCATGAATGAATCTTCCTAGAAATGTCTCGCTCTCTCTGGATCTCGCTCTCGCTAATCTCGCTAATCTCGCTATCACTTACACAACTTTCCTCAAATTTGTCTATTTATGTTACTAAAATGTTTTTCTATTCATGTTAGTTCTACATTAACAATTTAAATAACATGTTAGTAAAATTACATCAATAGTATACATAATATACATAATATACATGTACGTCAATAATATGGAGTATTCGTCCACAATTGACATGCCAATTGCATCCTATAGTCACTTATCTTCTCCTGAGTGATTACAGATAGGGCACTACCAATCACTAAATGTTCTAAGAATTTTACAACAAATATTCCACAATCTAACGACCCGTGTTGTGTATTCGTAAATGTAGGTCGGGATATCTTCCAACGAGACGTTTCTATGTCTAGCTTCCAACGTTTCAAGTCACAGTAGTGAAGAAGCGATGGTAGCTGTAAGTCAACGGTTCAAGGAAAGACTCCAGCTTCTTCTTCGATGTCATAGACGATAATGAATCAAATACGAACAATCGGCCTCAATTTAGATCGAATGCAATCAACATCCAATGTTGATCGATGTTTGTTGCCGTATACACGAAGTCCACATCTGACCACTTGACATCGAATTTACCCATGACATAATCCGGAAATGTCTCTTCCCCCCATGCTACGGCAACATACAAAGTCGACTTGTTCTTAATATGTTTGTAAACCTCATCTCGAGAATTTAGGTGACTCTACACGACGAAAAGAACATTAAAAACATATAATAGTCAACTAACGTATTCCTATTCAGAAGTGCAGTAAATGGTTACCATTATTCCAATTGGTAGGATGGTGAAGCTGGCTATACACATGTCTGGTCGCCTATAAAATTTATCTTTTATAAACTGAAATAGGATATTTAGGGTCTGCATCTAGAATAAGATATACGTTAGGAGAGGGTGGTAAACTATATGTACTTGGTAAAAAAGACAAGGAACGTAAACTTATGTCTCACTCAACCCATGAACTTGGTTCGGTCAACTCCTGGAAAAAAGATTTGGATAATGGTCGAAATGCATTTTCTCGAAGCTTGTTGTCCGTATTCTTATCGACAATTCAGTTCACCATTTCCTTGATTATAACAGCTGGAACCTCATGCTCCAAGGAGTATTGGATCGTCGCCTTAAATTGTATCGTTGGTATCCTAAGGAGAGGGTACTTAATATTTGGACTATCCAAAGGAAGTTGAACCTTAATTTTCTTCTCTTTTGTTATTTTCTTTTTTGGTTCGACGGGAGGTGTGTATTTATCAACGGCCTTTCTCTTACGTGTTGTTTTTCTACTCTCGACCATAACCTACAGAAATATAACAAAATGGTGAACATGTCGAATAACAAATATGAAGAATGAAATTTTTGAATCACATAATGATCATATCTGTGAATTGAGATGTAGGGTGTTAGAGGAGGTTGTGATATCAAGCTGTACAGATGAATTGAGAGGTAGGGGTGGGGTAGGTGACTTAGGTGGAGGTGGGGTAGGTGACCTATGTATAGGTTAGGTGGGTGACTGAGATAGAGTCGAGATGGGGGATATGGTGGCATCGTGGCCTATCTGTGGAGTGGGAGACCTCGTCGCCTAAAAAACCGTGGAACCTTTCATAGACTGTAATAGAGACAAAATAGTTGACAATTGTGCTTTGATGTCTTTCGTGTTCGTCTTCAGGTTCGATACACGGGCATCTAAGCTCGATATTGAGTTGTCAATGCTCCGCAGGTACGAAGATATATTAGGATCAATATTGCCTCCCTCCCTGTGGCCCGACACCTCAGCTCAGAACGATCCTCCTTCGAGACAGAACACTTCTTCTAAGGCTCAAGACGTACGTCACCCACCAGCACATCATGAAACATATCCTCGCTAGGAGTGTAAGTAGGCTAGCAGATATTTTAGTCCCCATCAGATTCGTCATCCCTCATTCCACCTTCTGAATTACCCCGTTGTTCACCTTCCCCACCTTCTGAACTATTCTCTAAACTACTAGAGCTCTCTGAACTCTCAGTGTCAGAGTGTGCTTGTCTTACAGCCTGTCTATCAATTGGGGTGTCCCATAACTTCTTCTCAGCATCGGACATGACAAGACCCTCTTTGACTTTTGTCTGCATTAAGGAACCCAGTAAGATGGTTAGTGTACATTTAACAACCGAATAAACATACTGTGGCTAGATAGATTACACTTATATTTTGAGACTAAAAAATGTCTCTCTCGAGTGCTTTGAACGACACCGAGTGGGAGAATGACCACCATAATATACGAGGCACAACTACCTTGCTCTTTCGAGTGGCAACGTTCCCTACTATTGCGATAGGATCTCGTACGTCCACATCTAAATCCAAACAACTCAAATTTATAACTATGTTAATATTAAACCAAAGATAAAGTATAGTTAAGGAACATCTATCTAGAATGCTTGGGAAAATCTACGGAGCGAGTACTTCACAACATAATTTGTATTTCCCCTTACCTTCTCCTTGTATAAACCAACCTTGTCGTTCAGTGCAGTCTTCAGGGCGTTGAATGTCCTTTCCCAAATAATTGTACCTCAATCAAGATTGTTGTAGTAATCTATGTCTTCAATATCGTCAAATAGAGTACGATCAACAACATTCTTTTGCTTATTTTTACCAATCATTGCAACCTCTGTGTAGTATACTAGGGTAATTTTAACAGCATCATCGTCATTTTCAAATACCAAATTTTTGTATTCTTCTTCAAGTAAATTCAAGTAGAATGCATCTGAGGTCGACCGATTACCAAAGTACCTTGTCAAAACTTCTTGTGAGGACTCCCCTCTCCGTACAACTCGTGTAGGAGACCGCCACAAACCAGTGATCAATAAAAAGTCGTCCTTCGAAAATGTGACGACCTTTCCTCTGACAAAGAAACTAATCGAGTCCACTCCTGACTTCTTCACTTCCCTCAATAACATATGTTGGATTAGTGGGTTGTTGAATACAAGTTCAATGTCTACAAAGTGACCAAAAACTATTTTCTTGAACATTTCTAATTTCCTTCCGGTAAGCTTCTCCTTTATAATCTTGTTGACATTGGCAACGTGGGCCAGACACGTTACTTGCCTGGGAAACCTATCAACTTACGAATTTTCAAAGATTTTGACATCTTAAATTACACTGCATTGTATGAACATTCAATTTATTAGTTAACAGGTTCGTACTAAAAAAATCACTAACAAAACATATAGTTAAAGTCTCGCTCTCGCCAAGCTAGCTAATCTCGCTCTCTCTTATCTCGTTCTAGCCCATCTCTCTTTCGCTCGTCTCGCTCTATCCCATCTCGCTTTTGCCCGTCTCGCTCTCGCAAAACTCGTCCACTATCTTGTCTGACTCTAATTATATCTTCTTCATCCTCAACCAATGCAGAACACATCGAAACCCAAAATAAAAAACAGACACGGCCGATTAAACCCCAAAACCAATTATGAACGTGACGACCGATCAAACGAAACCAACCTAAACAAATGCAACACAACATGCAAGACAAAAATTAAATTCACTAACCCAGTAGAGAACTTCGATTACGATAGTAGATGGACAATGGTTTTGCAGAGTGAGATTGAACGACATTTGAACGAAAATTTTGAGCGTGGGACGACCATTGAGTTTGAGCGCATGATTATCGTATAGACTAGAGGGGGATTTTTGTAATCTCATATCATGATGACGTAAGTAGAAGGTCAATTGACAGTTCTTTAAAAAAGAGGGCAGGGGGGAATTTTATAAAAAGCGAGATAGATGAGCGAAAGCGAGATGGGCTAGAGTAAGATAAGAGAAGGCGAGATTAACGAGATTAGAGAAAGAGAGATTAGTGAGAGCGAGATTAACTAGATTGGCGAGAGTGAAACTTTAACAGTATGTTTTGTTAGTGATTTTTTAGTATGAACCTGTTAACTGATAAATTGAATGTTCATACAATGCAGGAGTAATTTAAGATGTCAAAATCTTTGAAAATTCGTGAAGTTGATAGGTTTCCTGGGCAAGTAACATGCCTGGCCCACGTTGTCAATGCCAACAAGATTGTAAAGGAGAAGCTTACCGAAAGACAATTAGAGATGTTCAAGAAAACAGTTTTTGGTCGCTTTGTAGACGTTGAACTTGTATTCAACAACCCACTAATCCACCATATGTTATTGGGGGAAGTGAAGAAGTCAGGAGTGGACTCGATTAGTTTCTTTGTCAGAGGAAAGGTCGTCACATTTTCGAAGGACGACTTTTTATTGATCACTGGTTTGTGACGGTCTCCTACGCGAGTTGTATAGAGTGAGGAGTCCTCACAAGAAGTTTTGACGAGGTACTTTGGTAATCGGTTGACCTCAGACGCATTCCACTTGAATTTACTTGAAGAAGAATACAAAATTTTGGTATTTGAAAATGACGATGATGCTGTTAAAATTACCCTAGTATATTACACAGAGGTTGCAATGATGGGTAAAAACAAGAAAAAGAATGTTGTTGATCGTACTCTATTTGACGATGTTGAAGACATAGATTACTACAACAATCTTGATTGGGGTACAATTATTTGGGAGAGGACACTCAACGCCCTGAAGACTACACTGAACGATAAGGTTGGTTTACACAAAGAGAAGGTGAGGGGAAATAAAAATTACGTTGTTAAGTACTCGCTCCGTAGATTTCCCCAAGCATTCCAGGTAAATGTTCCTTAACTTAACTTTATCTTTGGTTTAACATTAACATAGTTATAAATTTGAGTTGTTTGGATTTAGGTGTGGACATACGAGATCCTATCGTCAATAGTAGGGAACATTGCCACTCGAGAGAGCAAGGTGGTTGTGCCTCGTATATTACGGTGGTCATGCTTCCACTCGATGTCATTCAAAGCACTCGAGAGAGACATTTTTTAGTCTCAAAATATAAGTGTAATCTATCTAGCCACAATATGTTT